>NC_056728.1:937395374-937500374 GCF_019279795.1 Protopterus annectens | reverse complement strand
CTATGTGTGGCATCAAAATGTCACTTGGGACTCATTTAGAAACATTTTTACCAATGCTAATTTCAGTCCTTATAAACATTTTAACTTTGTAACAGTACATCTATTTTACTTTTTTCATGATCTAGCATAACTGGAGAATTTGACTACTTATACTGGACTTCTGTCCATGCTTTTGCAACAGTTTCTGCTACACTATATCTTTACCTGCAGACACAGCTTGAGAAGTCTCTCTCATAGGTTCATAGGTAGGTACTAGGCTATCAGCCCTAGGGCGTATACAAGCCTAGCCAAAAAGGTACCCTGGCTTTCGCCACCCAAAAAAATTATTTTCCTGTGCCCCTGTTGAGCAGACCCACAAATGTGATCCCATGGATTTCCCATCCAATCATCAAGATTTTTCTTGAAGAGTGCTAATAAGGAGCTTTGTTTGATATAGATAGGTAGTTTGTTCCAGAGTATGGGAAGTCTCTAGGACAGGAATCTATCCCTCCAGCATGTTCTGTTTATTGTGGTGACAAGGTTTAGGTCCCTAGAGCATGTAGCTCGGAGGGATTGGGATTTCTTTAAGTGGAGCATGTCCATCAGCTCTGGGTTTGACATAGCTTTGTATGTTAGGCAAAGATCGCCTCTGAGTAGGCGATATGCGACAGAGTAAAGCTGGAGTTTTTTGAGACGGTCTGTGTAGTGCATCTGTTTGAGGCCAGTAACCCTTTTTGTGAGGTATTTCTGCAGTCTTTCCAGTTGTTGTAGATGTCATGTGACGTACATACCAAAAGGGGCGTTGTACTCTATAATGGGTCTAATGAGTGATGAGTAGAGGGGAACAATGACCTCTTTTTTCTGGATGAGAAACCTTTTGTGATGAGGTGGGCCACGTACAAGATTTTCCTGACACTGTGGCAATGTCATTATCAAAGGAGAGACTACTGTCCACCTGTGTCCCAAGGTCTCTTATCACACTTTTGGTGTTAAGTAGACTACCATCTATGTGGTAGCTCATGGGTACAGAGTTTTTCATAGGTTCATAGATTAGTACTAAGCTAACTGCCCTTGTGAGCCATTTTAAGCTTAGCCAATTATCCCTTGTGAGACTCAAACCCTGCACCTTGTGTTTGTAAGGCAAACACCTTAACCATTAGGCCACCCCAAAGGGGATAACAATGCACTTTTTGGCATTGAGCTTGAGGCCATGGCTTTGACACCAGGCATTTGTCTCAGTGAGGCCCTTTTATAGGATGTCCACATCATTAGGAGTTTCAATTATGGCTCCAAGTTTGCAGTCATCTGAGAACTTCATTAGCCAAAGACCTTCTGTGTTAGTCTGTACTTCAAAAAAGTAGATACCAAACAGGAGAGGACCCAGGACTGAACCCTGTGGTACTCCACTTGTCACTGGTCTGAAGTCAGATTTGAAGTCTGCCACTTTCACAGTGTGGGTTCTGTCAGTGAGCCAGTTGGCAACCCATCTTATGACATAGGGATTTATACCTAGTTTAGTGAGTTTATCTATAATTCCAGAGTGGGGGATGGTGTCAAAAGCCTTGGCGAGATCTAAATAGGATGTGTGAACCAGCTTACCCTCATCTACGGCTTTGGTGACTGCTTCAAAGAAGTCAATCAGGTTTAGGAGACATGATCTGCCTTTTACAAACCCGAACTGGGTGGGGTCCAGAGTTTGGACATTACCAATGTCTTTGTTTATAAGTTCCATGATGATACATTCCATGGCCTTGCAGACCAGGCTCATTAGGAAAATGAGATGGTAGTTCCCAGGGTTCGTGGTGGCTCCCCCTTTGTGGAGTGGGATAACCGTTGCTATGCACCATTCAGTGGGCACAAAGCCTGAGGTGAGGCTATGATTGAACATGGTGCTTAGGTGGGGTTCCAGTTCATTCTGTAGTTCATGTAGAACATAGCCTGGAATGTTGTCAGGTCCCATGGATGCTGTGTTCTTGGCTTTGGAGAGTGTGGTTTTTACCTGTGCAGTCATGATTACAGGAACTTTGCATTCTTCTGGTATAGAGATGGGCCCTTTAGGGGGTGGGGGGGGGAATAAAGTTAGCACTGAACCTATCTTCCAGGATGTTGGCAATATCAGTTGGCTCTGTATATTTAGTGCCATTGTGCTGTAACTCAGAGCACATCTGAGTGTTGCCATTGAGATTCTTGACATAGATATAGAATGTTTTGTGGTTATCTTTAGAATCAGTGGTGATTTTGTTTTCATAAATTCCTTTGGAGGATTTTATGAGGGATCTCAGCTTTTTACTGAGGTTGACCAGGGAGTTCTTCCAGACATGGAATTTTACTCTTTTTTGCAACAGTTTCTTTCTTCTGTTGTAGAGTTTGTTTATAGCAGGGGATGACCAGATTGGCTTCCTTTTTTTGAAGGATAGCAACTTGGTTCTGTTAGGGATAGCATGATCCATGCACTCATGTAAGTGCTTATAAAGTGCATTTGTGTAGGATTCAGCAGTTGTACCTCTATTGTCCATCTGCATGGGTGTTGTGAAGTTTGCCACTTCTGTCTTAAGAAGCGTGAAGTTGAATTTGAGAAATTTTTTACAGTGGTTTCCCTAATGGGGGTGGGTGCGGGATGTGGATGTCTAGGCTGATTAGCTTGTGGTCAGATCTGACCAACAAGGAATTGACCTCTAGTGTGGGACACTGGTCGCCCATGTTGGTAATGACCAGGTCTAGGATATTGCTGCCCCTGGTGGGTGTGTGGATAAGTTGATCCAAGGCATTGGAATTTTTGAATTCCAGAAAACGTTGAGCAAAAGAGTTGGTACATGAGTAATTTTCCCAGTTAATGGTGGGGTGGTTGAAATTGCCCATTATTAGGGTATTGAGTTGTACCCTAATATTTTCCAGTGTATCAAGAAATGAGCAGTGGGAATCCTGGGGCATGGTGGGGGATCTGTAGCAAGTTACAATCTGGGTTGTGGTCTTGCCCAGAGTTAGTTGCACTTGGATAATCTCGGATGCATTATGCTGAGCAACTATCCTGGAGGTGTGGATATCCTTAATGAATATGGACACGCCTCCACCTTTAGTGTTTCAGTCCAGGTTAGGTGGCCAAAAGGTGTGGTATGAATTATAGCCTGGTAATGCAGGGGTGTTCTCTGGAGCCTTGAACTAGGTCTCTGTCACTGCACAGATGTCAATGTTCTTCATTTTAAGGAGTGCCTCGAGTGAATGCATTTTGAGGTTTAGACTTCTAGCATTGAGTAGCATTACCCTCAGATTTTGCTTGCTCGTACCTGTTACGGTGGCGAATTTGTCATTTGAACCTTGCCTAAAAAAGGCACTTTTTTGCTGTCTGCAGTTCTTTACTATGACAGCTTTCATATTTACTAAACATGACATCAAAATTGACTTTGGTACAAGCTCTATTTTCTTGTAACGGAACTAACTATAACAATTCCAGTTGGTTTTCTTTCCGGAACTTCAACACTGACTTATTTGTCTTACAAAATGACTGCAATTTCATCCCTACAGTGTGCCGTCTTCCCGTAAACTATTAAAGATCTTTGATAGTCTGCTTTACCAGCAACATCAGTTTCACTTTTGTCTGTATTAATCCACTAGTCTCCAGGAACGTATAAGAGTAGTATCGATGTGTTTGCTGATTTCTTTCCAGTATTTATTTTTTTTATGTTGATTTTTTTTATATCAGCAATACAGGTGAAGCAGGCAATCTGCTTTTCATCTTAACTGCATTAACAGTTCAGGTAGTGAGAAACTACGATTGCTGCATATCTCTAAGTTATCTCCAAATATTCACTTCATTGAAAAGACAGACAAAAATAATTAAGTTTTATAATACAACATAATTATTTAAAGGTAAACTTTTTTTTTAATACTGTCATCCTATAATAGAAATCACATGTCTAAGAGTGGCTAATGAAGGACTGCCCATGACTGGTTATAGACAAGTCTTGTATTACTCACACCCTGGCATAATAAAGTGCTTAATTAGAAAGTTGATGTAATATTTAAAAAAAGTTGCAAATACATGAGATGTCTCCCATAACAGGCCAGGAATGCTGAGTAAGAAGACAACCGTGAAAAAATTCATACTCTCATATGAACAAGTACCTGGTGAATCCCTGGTTAGTAAGAAAGTATCAAAAGCTATATTCTGTAGGTTGCAGTCACAACATAAATTACATGGGGACAAAAAGCACCTTTGCCTAACCCACTGCAAGAACACAAGTCAATGAGAGTTCTGGAGGCTCAGGCAAACATCCAATGAAGGCCCGTATATGGAGTAGAAAGGATAGAAATAACTTACCATGAAATCAATACTCCTTTAAAACTGCAACAATGCAAATTAAAAAAAAATCCAGAGATGGTGTTTTACTAACAGTGAGCTCTTGACAACACTGATGAATTAAGTATACCAACTGACGTTTAAGGTGAACTTTCTGAAGTAGATAATCTCAGAAGTGTCATTTATAGGATTTATTTGTGTATTGTTAATAAAGCTGGAACCAATGGTTATCTTAGTATTCAAAATTCCCACGTACAAAAATGCAAATTCATTTATCAGAGTCCAACTTAAATTGCAAGGAAGCTGAGGTTTTGATTGAAATTGAAAATAAGTAAAAAGGATCCATATATCGAAATTAGACTGAAGTGCAAAATAAAATCCAGAATAAACCCATGAATTATAGAGTGGGAGAATACCAAAACTGCTTCTAAACACGCTTCCATCAGGACCACAAGGCCACATACATAAATCAGTGTATGTTCAGCTCTAAACTTCAGTTGCAACATCTTCAGAATAAGTCAATGGCATGTAATGGAATGCTATATAGACAAAAGCACTTAATGCTAGGTGACTATTTGATGGAGATACATTATAGTCGCCTAATTATGCAGTCTATTAGATCTGATTTTGACAAATAATTATTTTTCTTTTGGGAAAAAGTATTACCAATAGTTTAAAGGAGTGTCTATGGTGGCAGCCATAATCCTTAGTTTTGCAGATTTGGTTTTGAAAAAAACAGAAGCTTGACTTTACGTTTATCTATGTGCATGTACAAATAATACCATTTGTACTCACTTTATAGAACATATATTTTTAGTAGGAACTGATGGTCAAAATGGTGACATGGAAAATACATTTCCTTAACAGTACAGTATATGTTGATGCTGAAAATGGTCATTTGTATTTATTTTTTAATTCCACATTCAGTAGTATACAAGTTCATGTGAACAGTTGTCATAGTCATATTGTGAACCACAATGATATTAGGAGACAAGTTACTAGATTACCCTGAATATGAGAAATCTCAGAAATAATGTATTCATCTGAAATAGATAATTCTAGAAAGAGGATATGGAAGTAAAAAATGTAACTGTTATAGTATACATTAGTGGTAAGTGGAATGCAAGTTCACATAATTTTTTAATAAAGTCAGTGAATTGTGTTTATTTAGCAGATGGAAGGGTGAATTTCACATTTTTTCACTTTGGGATTCATTGGGCCAAATTTCAAAAGAGTTGCTCTCAGTGTAAGTCTGCCCTGATCACAAAAGACATGATCTCAGTGTAAAAGTGTCATACTTCAGTATGAGGCCTATTTATAAACAGGCTTACACTGCGGACCAGTTTCCAAAAGACCTGCTCGCAACCCGCTCTCACTGTAACTGGTCACTTACAGTAAGTCTTTTATAATTAGTTTCATAGGTTCATAGGTTTATACTAGGCTATCTGCCCTAAGGCATTTATAAGCCTAGCCCAAAGTTATGTGGCTTACGCCACCCCTTATGTTAGAAATAATGTGCCCATTAGTTTGTTGTGCCTCTGTCCAGCAGTGACACAGAGATGATTCCAGGGGTAAACCTACGATCTCCCATCCACCGGTCAAGATTTCTCTTGAACAGAGCCAGCGAGGTGCTCTGCCTCACATGGACTGGGATTTTATTCCACAGCATGGGGAGTCTCTGGGTGATAAATCTATCCCTCCAGCACGTCCTATTTATATCCGTGCTAAGGTTTAAGTCACTTGCTCTAGTGGTTCTGGTGGATTTGGATTTTTTGAGGTGGAGCATGTCCATTAATTCCGGGTTGGTCATGGCCTTGTATGCCAGGCACAGGTCACCTCTGAGCAGACGGTATGCAACTGAATAGAGTTGGAGTTTCTTCAGTCTGGCAGTATATGGCAGGTTTTGGAGTCCCTTTATCCTTTTGGTGAGGAACTTTTGGGGTCTCTCCAATTGCTGCAGGTGTCGGGTGAGATACATCCCGAATGGGGCATTGTACTCGATCATTGGTCTGATAAGTGAAGAGTACAGGGGAACAATGACCTCACTTGATCTGGATGTGAATCCCTTCATGATCAGATGGGCAATGTAGAAGGTCTTTCGAACCACTTTAGCAACGTGAGTGTCAAATGAGAGGCCACTGTCAACCTGGGTACCCAGGTCCCTGATAACCTCTTCTGTGCTTAGTGGGTTGCCATCTATATGGTAGCTTGGGGTTACCTTGTTTTTCCTGAAGGGTATGACTATACACTTTTGCGTTTAACTTCAGGCCATGGCTCTGGCACCAGCTATCAGTTTCCGTGAGACCCCTCTGAAGGATGTCTGTGTCCGATGTACTATCCACTATGGCACCCAGTTTGCAGTCATCCACAAACTTTGTCAGCCATAGTCCTCCTATGTTTGCCTGTACTTCTGAGAAGTAGATGCCGAACAATAGGGGCCAAGGACTGAGCCCTGTGGGACACCACTTGTAACCGGCTTGGAGTCTGACATGGCTCCAGCAACTCTAACCCTGTGGGTTCTGTCCTTTAGCCAGTTTGCAACCCATCTTGTGACATATTGGTTTACATTTAAACTGGTAAGTTTTTTCTACAATACCCGAGTGGGGTATTGTGTTGAAAGCTTTTGCAAGGTCAAGGTAGGCTGTATGGACTGCCTTTCCCTCATCAATGGCCTTGGTAACTGTTTCGAAGAAGTCGACCAAGTTCAAAAGGCAAGAGCTGCCCTTGACAAAGCCAAACTGGGTTGGGTCCAAGGTCTGCAAGTCCCCTATGTCCTTGTTTATGAGTTCCATTATGATCCTCTCCATAGCTTTGCAGACCAGGCTTGTTAAGCTTATGGGGCGGTAATTACCAGGGTCCGTAGAGGCACCGCCTTTGTGGAGTGGGACCACAGTTGCCGTACGCCACTCCTTGGGCACATGTCCTGTGGTAAGGCTAAGATTAAACAGCTGCCTTATGTGCGGGTTTAGTTCTTCATTGAGTTCATGTAGCACACAGCTGGGGACACCATCCAGTCCCATTGATGCTGTGTTTTTAGCTTTAGAGAGAGCAGCTTTCACCTGCGCATTTGAGATGTCTGGGAGGCTACACTCTGTTGGGATAGTTATCTCTCCTTTTGGGGGGGAGAGGGGGGTGAAGTTTGCACTGAACCTGTCTGCTAGTATGTTGGCAATGTCTGTGGGTTCAGTGATTTTTGTATCATTTTGGATTAATTCTGAGCATATCTGGGAGTTTCCACCCAGGTTTCTGATATAGCTGAAGAAGGCCTTATGATTGTCTTTTGAATCTATGGCAATTTTTTTCTCAAAGTCTGCCTTGGATGATTTTATGAGGGATCGTAGTTTCTTGTTAGTACTGATCAAAGATGCCTTCCCTTTTTGGGATTTTGCTCTATCATGTAATAGCTTTCTCCTCTTATTGTAAAGTTTGTTTATGGCTGGGGTCCACCAGACTGGACGTTTGCCCTTGGTGGAAAGAGTCTTGGTTTTATTTGGGATTGCCTGATCCATGCAGTCCTGAAGGTGTTCATAGAAGGCATTTGTAAGGGCTTCCACAGATTGGGTTGTGGTTTCCATTGGCTCGGGGGCCTTGAAGGATACCACAACTGTCTTGAGTAGTGTGAAGTTTGCTTTAGAGAAGTTCTTCACTGTGGTCTTTTTTATTTGGGGTGGGGGCGGGATGTGGATTTCTAGTGAGATTAGTTTATGATCTGATCTCACCAAAGATGGATATACTTCTGGTGTGGAGCATTTTGTCCCCATGTTTGTGATGATGAGATCTAGTATATTTTCTCCTCTTGTGGGGACGGTGACTAGTTGTTCCATGGCATTTGAATTTATGAACTCCAGGAACCTTTGGGCTAGAAAGTTGGGGCTTGAGTAATGTTCCCAGTCTATATTCGGGTAGTTGAAGTCACCCAATATGATGGTGTTTGGTGATACATTTATACCCTCCAGTGTCTTCAGGAAGACTGTGTGAGTTTCCTGAGTTTGAGAGGGTGGCCTGTAGCATGCTACAAATTGTAGAGCAGTTTTGCCTATGGTTAATTGCAACTGGATGGTTTCCGATGCTTCGTGCGTAGCCACCAACCTGGAGGTGTGGGTATCCTTGATGAATATGGATACACCCCCTCCTTTTGTGGTACGGTCCGGGTTTTGGGGCCGGAACGCATGTTATGAGGTAAAACCTGATAGTGCCGGGGTGCTCTCAGGAGCCTTGAACCAGGTTTCAGTCACAGCACAGACATCGATGTTCTCCATACTGAGAAGGGCCTCGAGTGCGTGCATTTTGAGATTTAGACTTCTGGCATTGAGCAGCATTACCCTTAGTTTCTTCCCGTTTTTGTTTTCTAGGGTGATAGGTTTAGAATTTGAGCCTTGCCTAAAAAAGGCACTATGGGGGTGGCAAGAGCCTTAGCCAATATCCGGAATCCCAGGGGTGACAGGTGCAAGACGTCCCTTGTGAAGCAGCGTGGCTTGTCAAGCATGCCATCCCAAGCAGACAGACACTGGATCCCCTTTGAATGACACCAGAAATTAAGCCAATTGTTAAAGCTGATCATCTTGTCACTATATTGTGGCATCATTCTTGGTGAAGGAAGGATACTGCTCAGGGTCAGGGTCATACCTGCCTGGGCTACATAATCAGAGAGCTCCTCTATGTCTCTTTTCATGTAGTCCAGGGAGGTATTGGGTCCATTGTAGACAGTGTCGATATTAGCTGTATCAATGAGGTTAACTGGAATATCATGAAGGGACATCTGGAATTTTCAATAAAATGGGAAATTATCCAAGTTTTACCTATGAAAATAGTGCTAATCTGAAGGTTATTTTTGAAAAGGAATGCTGAGAGACACCTGAAATTATGCTGTGTATGTTGCCCACTATGTCAAGTGTGAGGCATTTCATAGGTAAGATGCATCATGTTCTGACACAGAGGATATATGGTTATCAATATGTGGTTGAAAAGAAGCAGCCCATGGATGTCCTTTATAAACATTCTAAACCGTATACTCATTTCAGAATTTTTTTTTTGTAGTTGAAGATGTTTTTCAAAACTAAAGAGGGAGAGATATGGAATTGTTTCTTGAACACAAAGACTTGTCATAGCTGTTAATTTTAAACTCCACTGAAGCACCACGTATTAATGATGCAGTATGCCTTAAATGTTTGCTCACAATTAAAGCTGTAAAGGCATGGGTATTTTGTACATGGATACACATGCAGGATTTAAGTGATAAAAGAATGTCTATTATATTACATTTGTTAATCATAGATATAAGGTGTTTTATTGAAAATAGTGTCACACAGTCTGGCTTACTGTAAATATTGAATATACAATTAACATATACTTTGACCTTGCATGTACTTTGTTATTATATCTTCTACTACATTGTGTAAGTCTTCCATTTAGATTTCATCTACCATGTCTTCTATTATATTAGTGTAATTCTTTTCTTTTTCTTTTGTTTTTTATACCTTTGCAACATATCTTTGTCATTTCTGTATTTTCTGAATGTCTAGAGCTTTTCCCCCCAGGACTCAACTGAAAATGGACACCAGTTGTCCAGCCAGATTATCCTGGTAAACAAATGTTAAATAAAATAAATAAATAAATGTTAATTTTTTTTTTTGCTTTATTGATTGATATTCAGCAAGTGACTAGTGCTCTGCCTATATAGCACTGCAATGTGTGTTACTGACTTATTTTAAACAAGTGTCTCTGAAATAAAAAGGTAAGAGTGTTCAAATGTATGTGTGGTCCTCTAAAACAGAGTTTCTGTATTTTCAGCCTTTGCAGTATTCTACATTGTTTGTTCTGGATGTAACTGTCATCACTCACCTTCATAAAAGATTCTAGTTCATTGACTAAGCTAAAATGTCAGTCAATCTTTCTATCTCTCTAGCTAGCTAGCTATCTGTACTATATTTACTTAGCAAAGCTCTTTATTTTATGCCATAGTCTACTGAGACGTGTTTATGTGCATCTGTTTTCTGTGCTAAATAACATCACTGTAATAGGGCAGTACCCCTTTTCTCTGAAGTGCAGGACCACATAATTGATTATATTAAGTAGCTGGTATTACCAGGGTGGTACAGCTCTGTACATTAGAAGTATGGGATAGTCTCTGCTCCCCATAGCCGACCTTAGGCATAGGCCAACTAGGCAGTCGCCTAGGGTGCCGCTCTAGCAGGGGCGCTTTTTCAGTATTTATTTAATGTAGGTAGACCAGGATGGGGGCACTGGGTGTTGTGGTGGGGGGCGCCGTGGTGCCCTTTTGCCTAGTGAACCAGTTGACCTAAGGCCGCTCCTGCTGCTCCCCCAGAAGAAAACAGTTTTGCTGTTGACTGCTTTTTGTGACATTTTATGTTGTTTCTCACTGATTTTGTTTTGGCAGCATTGATCAACCAAGTCATGTTCATTAATGCGGATTTTGCCATTCTGTGAGGTAATCAAAGCGATTACCATAGCTGAATCTGTCTTTGTCTGCCCATTCAGTATTGCCTTCAGATTCTACTTGTAAATTAGTACATGCAGAACTCTGCTATGCAGTTGATGATGAAGACATGTTTAAATGTTGACTTTTGTTTTTATGATGTTGATTACACATATCCTTGATGTCGGGCTGCTGTGTCATTTCTTCTGCATATCAAAACTCAAACATTTTGCAGCAGTAAACTTTGCACTAGCTACAAATATGTCTTATAAGCTAGAAAAAAAAACAGCATGTAGGTTTTGGAAACACCAGAGGATTTTTAAATAAACTATTACATTGGGTGAAATGGCACCATTACTAACTGATTAGGTAAGCACAACAGCAGCTTCCATCAGAATGAGGATATTCCTGCTAGGTGGGTCCTGTACAGCAGGGATGGCTTTGTGGACTAAGTGCCTGAAATGATGGACAGGTTGAATACTGAGGAAAGGTGTTCCAGCTGTGCATGGGAGATGTAACTCTAGCTGACAAAATAGAAAGAGGGTAAAATATATGTATATGGAAGCCTCAAAATCCTTTAAAGGGTTCGAAAACTTTGTCTTTTATGAATTCAAGCCATGTGGCCAAACCAATAAGTGTTAAAACTTAGCTTCTGTTAGCTGTCTGTGGAAGTGAATGACCAGAAAATTCTTTTGGGATGACACATAGATTGTAGTGATTTAGAGACAGGGTCACATACAAGACAAGGATCAAATCTGTCATTCTGAAATGGCAGCAGTTGTTATTGTGAATGGGTAATGTAATGTAACTGCCCCTTACGAAGGCACACTCAGCATACAAATTTTGTTTATTTGGAGGCAACTACCTGACGTGAGACTGTTGCACCAGGCTATTAAGTGGGTATGTAGGTGGTCTCATATATTGATATCCAGAATGAGAGACATGTAGGGTATAATATTTGGAAATCAAGAACTATTATGTATAATAAGAAAGGGCAGTTTCTCATTTATTCTTGACCTTCCCAAGGTCCTGATAGCAATCATGGAATTTAAATTCACAGCTTTGAAGTTGTGAGACTGAAGGCTAAGGGAAGAACCAGTCATAATCAATACATTCAGCTGAGTACATGGTTAATCTGTACTCAGAAATCATTGCTTTTATTGGCAAGTAGCCTTATACAAATGCATATCATGCAAGTGTCTAAATAACACTGTTTATGGGTATACAGAGCAACAGCTGAAAATGATTAATATATTTATTAACTGTGTGAATGGTGACTATGGAAGTAATTTCTATGCGTTTTATTATGATAAAAGATGGGTAACGACATAAATTTTTGAATACAAAAGGGAAACTGTCATGTAATATAACAATGTATGATTTTTTGGATTGTTTGGATTAATTGTTTCATGAAGAAGAAAAGACAACTTAAGCACAACTGTGATGAGTAACCTATTTATAGAATTTATAGGTGATTCAAGGCAATTTAGCCTTGGGACAAAGCTTTCCCAATAGCCAACCTCAGGCAGTACCCCCCCCCCCCCTTCTCGTGGAGAACTAGGTCAGTTAGTCCTGTGGTAGATTTGAGGGTACCTTTCCATTAATCCAGGTTCTGTTTAAAAGATGATACTGTACTGCAGTGCTCAAACTGCAAGGGCTGCTTATTCCAGAGATGAGGAGGATGCTGGGTAATAATCACTCTATTACATTGTCTCCAGAGATAAGGAGGATGCTGGGCAATAATCATTCTATTACATTGTCTCCAGAGATGAGGAGGATGCTGGGTAATAATCATTCTATTACATTGTCTTTATCTTTGATGAAGATTTAGGGCCCTGGTTCTGGTGTTTCCTATTAAACCCATAGATGTACATGAAATCAAGGGCAACAAGGTCTCTAATGGTATGGGTAGACGAGGCACAAATTGACCTTCTGGAGTCTGTGTAAGACACTGAGTATAGGTCAGGATCTTTAAACCTTAAATCTTTTTAGTTGGGAACCTTTGGAGCTTATCTACGTGTCTGATATGTCAAATGAGATATAGCCAGAAGTAGGGTTATACTCTTTAACTGGTCTAATCAGTACTGAATATAAGGGACTGATGGCATCTTTAGAGCTGGGTGTTATACTAGTGGGTATTAGTTGTGCTAAGTAGAAGGATTTTTTGACTACAGTTGCCACGTGATGGTCGAAGAAGAGGGAACTGTCTACACAGGTGCCTGACTGTAGGTTTGTTTAGTAGTGGAGTTCTGTCTGTACCATGCTAAGAGTAGGGTTTGTTTGCCAAATTGAAATGATACTATGCTTTTTCCCATTTAACTTGAGCTCATTTACAGTATACTATTTCTTAACCAGAGTAGGTAAAGGTACAGGTGTCAGATGAGGTCTTGACTGTAACATACACTTTTCAGATATCTGCAAACCTAGCTGAACATAATGATCTGTTCAAAAAACATAAGCTATTGTTTTGATAGAGGTGTGGGTGGAAGGACTCATGAATGCTAGGTGGCAACTAGGTTTTATATGGCAGAGAATTATCAAATGTCTTCTTAGCTTCTGACGTCTGTCATCCTGCTATAGTCAGCCATATGTGAATGACAAGGAAGATAGTATACATGCCAGTATGTGTCCTGTCATAACCAGAAGATTGTGTTAACATTTTGTCTTGATGATTTAACTGTTGCTTTACTGAAAATAATGTGGAGTTTATGGTTTTTCAAATCAGCCTCTAATTAAGGCAGAGAAGGTATTCATTTAACAGATAAGGTGCTCAGGCTGTCAGAAAAGTAATTTATAAATGGTAGAAAAATTATGTGAACTTATCTGTGGAGCCTTCTAATGTCTAACTCTCTATGCTTTTTGGGTTCTTTAACTGTCAAGTCACTATTTTCTGAGCCATAAATTAAAAATGTTCATAAAGCACTTATGTAGTGCTGTCATTCTCAGGTTGCCTGAAATTCTTTGCAATTTAAACAATACACTAGGGTGACAATCTATGCAGGTGAATTCTAAGAACTGGAACACTTACATATTTCATTGCCAAATTCCTGCTCAGATGACAGAACTGTAGATTTTCCAGTGATTCCTCTCAATCTTACTTAACACTTCTTTCTCAGGTACTATATACATATTTTATATGTAGATATAGTCAGACCCAAACCAGATGACTGAAAGCACACTATTGTGCTATATGTTTTAATGCCCTTCTGAGCACCACAAAGTGATCTGTGCCATAGAGCTACCTGGTACTGCAGTGCGTAAAGTTCTCTAGCATCTGTCTGGTATTTAAATGCTTTCACAAGATTTTTTTAGCAAATGGAGGCTGCATTTTGGATTTTCGAGTCAGACATTATGATAAATTCATGTAGCACACTGCTTAGCTATCCCCACCCCTGAGAAATCTGAGCATTTCAGGAGTTACAAGGTGATATATCTTTCAAAAATATTATACTCTGGTGTTTTTGAATTTTTTTTGCCCGCCCCATCATAGCTCGCCATTGGCTACTCCAGAATGCCTCCACTCATTCACTATGTCTCCTGATTATGACAAGCATCTCATCAACCTTTTTTGACCCATATTCTGGGCTGTTGAGATCGAGGCTACCCTGGTCAGTGTTATACTGCTGCTGCTGAGAATAATGTTTATATGCCCTAAATTCTCGCCCGTTATGTGCATCTGTAATGGGACAGAATTACAATGGGAATGCTGCCATATTATCCCACATATGCTGTGACCCAGCCAGTGCATTGCCTCCCTGAATAAAATGTCTTTCTCACAATTCCCTGGCCTCCAACAGAGATTAACTGCAATGTGTGCCCAAGTGCACACTGTTCTACAAGGATAGGCAAGGATAGGCAGGCATGCCCAACCGCCCCTTACCAGCACCTCAGATGCCCAAGCTGCAAATTGCTCCAGGTCTCTTGGGCAATAGCTAGGTCTTTATCACTCTGCAAGATGTTGCCACAGCCAGTGCATCAACTGTGTATTTTGTTTTGACACATTTGCTTTTTTTTTTTTTTTTTTTTTTTTACTTATATACCTCATTAAGACCAGATCATACACTGCCACCATTATGTTATGTTGTATTGGCATATACCCAGAAGAGCTTCTCCCAGAAGTGTATTGTTTTGTATCTTGACTTGATAAAGCCTGGAATTGTCCAGGCGAAAGCGCTTGTCTCCACGTTGTTTTTACTGTACCAAGGATTTGTTACGGAATTAAACCTGTTTTTACTACCGCTCTGCAGCAGTTGGATTATTGCCTCACGGGTGCGTCAGGATTTTGTTCTTGGTTGCTCTCTACTTTCTGCGAGTTTTGTTGGTTCCTGTTGTGATACCATGACTACCGACGTCGAGGCGTTCAATCCTGCAGTTACACCCCGCTTGCTACAGGAAACTGAACCTAACCTTCCTGTAACGCGAGCGGAATTCAACCAGGTATTGGATATGCTAATGGAACTTAAGGGACTGCTTCGGCAACAACGTAAAGATGACTTTGGAAATTCTTCCTCTAATATTCCCGTTACAGTTGTTTCAATGTCACAACGAACTGTTGGAGGGGCAACGGATGGCAATATGACCCTTTCGGAAGCTTCTCATGAAAACCATTCGAACCAGGAAAGTACTAAACACTTTAATAACCGTAGCAATTCAGGAGCTCGTCCTAAAAAGAGCAAGGACAAAACGAAAGATTTTGATTTCACAAACTGGGCAAACCAGCCCTTCAACTTTAGCAAAGGTACTGTTCACCAAGTTAATTCTGTGGCTATTGACACAGATTTTGCTACTTTTAAAAACAAGTTGTATGCATTAAAAAGCAATCAATGCGAGATTGACTACCTGACAGAATGTGTTCGTACCAAGCGTATCCCTAAGGGGCTACGCTTGTTTAAATTTCCGAATTTTGTGAAGCATGGTTCTGCGCAATACAAACAGCTCTGTAGCATTTTTGACAGAGCAGGCCTTGAGGTTATTACCGTTATGTTAGAGGAATATGAAAAGAAGGCTAGGGTGCTTACTGAGGAACTTAATAATCTTCACAATTCTGTCATTTCTGATAGTGACTTTGGCATGGTCAAACATGACTATGACAAAGTCTTTGACGAAGTTGACCAATTTTGCACTAAAATTATTTCTAGAAAAATAAAAAAGCTTGAGAGAGACATACATGAGTACAGGGAAGAGAAAGCTTATCCCTGTTATAACAAACCGGTCAACAATGGTAGATATAACAGTACTTTTGACAGTGGAACTGACAAAGTATTTCAGAGCAACTATAATGAAGCCCCACGCAGAAGTGAACGCCTTGCTGAAAAGGACAGGAAAGAACGTAATCAGGTTTTTTACCACCCCCCGGGGAGAACCGGGGGTTGGGGGTACAAACCACAGAGGGCAGGGACCAGATGGAACAACAAATAACTGTAGTTAATTGTGAAGATAGGGTTCTTGATGACACTTCTCATGGTGATTTACGCACTTTGGCCGGTTTCAATGCCAATCACCACCTTATTGAAATTATAGATGATGTTAATTGCAAGGTGTTCAAAATGAACAACTTCAGTATATATAATTTTACTGAAGTTCCAATACATCCCCTGGCCTTTGATATTTTTACCAAAGGCTTTCAATTTGTACCTTCCAATAGAATTAATTTAGCCAACTTATTGGTGGATCTCAAACTTTTTACTCGAGCACTTAATTTGAAACATTTTTTCAAAAACACAACACACAATATAAATGGGCTTAATAGAAAAAGCACATTTAATCCACCGATGGTTCAACCTTTAAAACTCTATGAGGAGTTGGTAGAGCATGAATTGCGAGACAGGTTTGTTCATTCCAAGGACACCCAGCAATCTAACTTAACTAAGCAAGAATTTGAATATATTGCTATGTTAACTAAGGAGCATGTCAGGGTAATGAAACCGGACAAGGGTGGTGGTGTTGTACTTATGTACGACCACACCTATGAAGAGTGCATACATAACATGTTACACGATGACCAACAGTACAGCCTCATATCTCGTAATGAGTATAATATAGCTCTAGCTAAGATCAAATACACATTATATGACCATCTGTTGCAAGGGGCCATCAATGAGCAACTTTACAATTACCTACTAGTCAACAAACCTAGGGTTCCGATTATTTTTGGAATTCCCAAAACCCACAAAGGTACCAGCCCGCTTCCATTCAGACCAATTGTCTCAGGTGCGGGCGGGGTAACAGAACCCATTTCCAAATTTATAGATTTTGTCACCAAAAAGCATACCCTGGCTATGACCCACATGATCAAAGATTCATGGGAGTTTCTTAAACTTTTCCCTAAAGAAAAATGTCTTACTTCTTCACTGATGATCACTGTGGATATTAAAGAGCTATTCCCCAGTATACCCCACGTGGTAGGGGTTGAATGGTTTACCGAGTTTCTTAAACACGAAACCGGACTCAGCAACAACATTATTAATTTAACAACTGAGATGTTAAATATTGTTTTGAATAACAGTTTCGTGTTTTTTAACGGTGAACTGTTTAAACAATTGAAGGGGGTAGCCATGGGTGCTTCCTGTGCCACCGTATACGCCAACGCGGTATTGCACAGATGGGAGCAGGTGTACATTTTCCAATCTATTTGGGAAAAATATATCACTTTCTATTGCCGGTATCTGGATGATATTTGTATCATCTGGAACGGCACTAGAGAACAGGTTATAGGGTTTTTGGAATATATCAACTCTTCCACTGATTTTTTAACTTTCACATATGAAATCAACGAGCGTGAACTCCACTACCTTGATGTAGCAATCCTGAGAGATGCTGAATCAATGGAATTATATTCCAAGATCTACAGGAAACCTACATTTTCCAACTCCCTGTTGCATTTCAACAGCCAGCACCCATACCAGCAAAAGAAAGGCATAGTAAAAGGTTTATTAATCAGGGCATCGCGTATGTGCAGCAGGTTGTCTGATTTCATTGTTGAAGCCAGGGTGATGTTGACAAACAGGGGCTACCCGGATTACCTGGTGAATAATCTTATTCACGAAGTTCTCAGCAAAAGGGATACCTTATATACACCTCTGTTTGGGAACAATAATGCTGGTTTGCCCAACCAGAGAACCCCCAACACACAAATACAGGACAACCCCAATTATTTTATTTACACTTTTTCAGAGGACTCAAAGGAAATTGAGGACATAATTACAAAATTTTGGTTTGTTTTGCAATCCAATGATGAATTTAAGAATCTGGTTGCAAAAAAAACAACTTTTGTTAGAAAAAGAGGCCGCAACTTAAAGGAAGTGTTTGAGCAAAAACACATTACCATGGATACAACAAATAAACAAAGGAACGGTACGTTTAAATGCGGCATGTGTAAACAGTGCCCTCTTATTATCAATAGCAACCAGATACATTTAAAAGCACGTAGAACTAACTTGAAACCACATGGGCATTACACCTGCAACACGAAAGGAGTGGTATATATTGGATTGTGTTTGATCTGTGGTGCGTTTTATATAGGAAAAACTGAAAGGGAGTTTAGAAAGCGTATATATGAGCATACATATGATATAGATAAAAAGAAAGATAGTAACGCATTCTACAAACACTCCCTCAGTTGTCCTAATTTTAAGCTAGCTTTTATGGTGCTTGAGCAAGTGCACCCTAGTAATAGGGGAGGAGATTGGGAATCTACCCTTGAGTTTAGGGAATTAATCTGGCAGCTCAGGCTTGATGCTGGCAGTTCACCTGGCATGAACGAGACATTAAGTATAGGGCCAGTTCTAAAACTCAGAAGAGCCAGATTATAATTTGTACTCAGGTAGATAGATGTTAAGTCGACATAACGTATACACAATTTTAATAACAAAGTTCAGTCTAGCATTTTTTCATTTTGATGGTTTGTTTTATTGAATATGTGTTATTGTTATTATAAATTTTAAGCAAAGTAAGCTATATTTATGTTGTTTTAATGCACATGCATATGTACATTGCTTTTAGAAAAAGGCACAATTTGCACACAATAGAGGATATGCCAGGTTACATACGTACTAGCATTTTTATGAATTTTTACAACATGACAGTCAAATGGCTTATGCCCCTCGAAAATACTGATACTGAATTAACTAAGTGGTTCTTTCAATCATCAATTAAATGTAGCACGTGGTTTTTTTTTTTTTTTTTTTTTTTTTGTATTTAAGTAGTGTTCGGATACTCTGTTTTGTATCTCGACTTGATAAAGCCTGGAATTGTCCAGGCGAAAGCGCTTGTCTCCACGTTGTTTTTACTGTTCCAAGGATTTGTTACGGAATTAAACCTGTTTTTATTACCGCTCTGCAGCAGTTGAATTATTGCCTCACGGGTGCGTCAGGATTTTGTTCTTGGTTGCTCTCCACTTTTTGCGAGTTGTATTGGCATATACCCAGAAGAGCTTCTCCCAGAAGTGTATTGTGAGGTACTTGAAGCTAGAAAAACTAGGTTTGCCCCCATTTTTGGCAGTGATACCCATGATCCTGATAGTACTGAACCGGCTGATGTTAAGGGGATAATATGTACAATGGTGCTTTGGTTATTACTTATGATATGCTAGTACTTCTGATTTGTGGTACATTTCTGACATACCATTTAATTGAATTTACAGAAAGTGCCGTAACATCAAGAATATTTTGGAAAATGGTGCATCCAAGGCCAATAACTGTAATTCTGGTAAGAGGTGTACATTTAAATGTGGCAGTAGTGCTCAGTGTCCTCATGTCAAAACTGGTGATGCGTACTATCTGAAGGTTAGAAATAGGTTCATTAAGACCATAGGTTTTGCCAGTTGCAACACACAGAGTATCATTTACTTAGCTTTGTGTGGCAAATGTGATGGATTTTATATAGGCAAAACCAAAAGAAAACTAAAATTGAGAATTTATGAGCACAGATACGACATAAGAAAGATGAATACAAATAATGCTTTATATGAACACACTTTAATTGTATAGGAGCAGATTTTTATTTTTTTGTAATCGAGACGCTGCCTATTCACCCTAGAGGTGGCCCTTGGGAGACACGTCTAGAATACAGGGAGTTGTACTGGCAGTTGGTGCTGAATGCCAACAAATACCCTGGTTTAAATGACATAGTTTCATTGAAGCCTGTTTTAAAGTTGAGGGCAGCTAAACTTTGAAAATGATGGGTAGTTTTATTCAAACATATCTTTATACTTTTAATGGTTTTATCCAGAAGCAGAGGGTACTGTTTTACACAATATCTTATGTAATTGTATATTTACTTTTAAGACATTCAGTTTTATGCATTTTTCATATATATATATATATATATATATATATATATATATATATATATATATATATATATATATATATATATATTATGTGCACTTTACAGTTTTATTTGTACTCAAAGTTCATTTTTTTTTCATCATGCACTTATTATTAAGGTTTTTTAAATGTTTTTAATATTTTTTTTCATCTATTGCATTGTATTCTCATGCACATAAAAATGTTGTACTGTGACTTTGTGGCTTTAAACTTGGGATTTTTGTTAATTGATTAATCGAGGACTATATAAAAATGGTGGTACAAGTTGGTATACTCATCTGATCAACTTGTACTAATGAAAATGCAGTGATTCAGTTAAGGCATTCATTTTGTTGTGTTCTCATAGTTTGTGAACCTTCCAGTGCCTTATTTTTGGTTATTGGTTTGAATTGAGGCACTTTTTCCACCTTTTTCATTTATTTGCCCCTTACCACCACCTCAGATACCCAGGGTGCTAATTGATTCAGGTCTCTTGGGCAATAGTTAGGTCTTTATCACTTTGCATGATTTTGCCACAGTCAATGCATTTGCTTATATACCTCATTAAGACCAGATAATACATTGCCATCATTATGTTATGTCATATTCGCTGTGATTCATAAAGGTTTACTGTGAGTGGTAAGCCTTACCAGCAAGGCTGCTCCCCTCAGAGTGATCCTTTCTTTCCTATTCAGAGACCGCCCAACTGCAGCGACTTTCCAGTAACAGGAACAACAAAGTGTAGGGATGTCCCACTATCTGTTGCAGATGGTAATGACCAGAGGTATACCTATGTTCAGGTGAAGAGGACATTCAGTATTGGAATGTTGATGCTGCATTTACCAAAATACTTCAGTGCTCCATGTGAGGTCTAGTGCACTACTGTTACTCAGAAATGAATGCTGATACTGCATCTTCCATCTATGCTGAAGCACTCAGTGCTCCCTGTACAGTATTTAGATGTAGCAAGCTACTTGTTGCATTTATAGCAAAAATTATGATACAGTTTAAAGAAAAGAAAGACCTGTTTTCGGTCCTCAAATACAAGAGGACCTTTTTTTGGTTCTTCATGTAAAGTTCAAGAGGATACCTGACTGGGGAATGTCCCAGTGTGCCAGAAGAAGTAGCTACAGCTCTGGTAATGATGCAGTCCTCGGAAGTGGCTAAGGAATCCCGGGAAAATACTGCAGCTACCAATTTATATTGCTGAGCAACGGTGTAAATTACTGCAGTCAGTAGAAAAGTTTAGCACTGTCAAAGGATGGTGGTCAACTATTGACTTCAATGGAAGAAGTCATGGGGAATGTAAGTGCAGCAAAGTTCAGGAAAAATGTGGTGGTTGGGTTGGTGTTATTTTGTATGTATATGTGTGGAAGTTTGTATGTGTGACTGCAGGAGCATGAATGCAGTCAGATGAGTGTGTGTGTATATGTATATGTGTGTGTGTGTGTGTGTGTGTGTGTGTGTGTGTGTGTGTGTGTGTGTGTGTGTGTGTGTGTGTGTGTGTGTGTGTGTGTGTGTGTGTGTGTGTGTGTGTGTGTGTGTGTGTGTGTGTGTGTGTGTGTGTGTGTGTGTGTGCATGCTGGATACAGCGTGAGTGGTCACATTAAATGGGTAGGTAGGCTATTGATAATGTAGATGTGTGTGTGTGTGTGTGTGTGTGTGTGTGTGTGTGTGTGTGTGTGTGTGTGTGTGTGTGTGTGTGTGTGTGTGTGTGTGTGTGTGTGTGTGTGTGTGTACTTTGGGGGTGCCTATGTCAATGACATTAGGTTACGCTATAACTTTCACAGGGTTGACAGCACTAGAGGCAGAAAAGTTGTGATTCAGTGGGTAAAGCTATATCTGGATTGGATTTTTCACAAATTGCATAAATTGACCTGCTTACCATATGTAATTTACATTAAGTGCTAGCAAGTTTTGTGAATTTTAGGAGTTATCTGAAAACTTTAGTTGTATGTGTAGTTTTTCTTCCTGGTTCTTCCATGCCCAGAAGAGAGTAAACTATTTAATGGAGTCCCAACACCAGAGAACTTTGCCTCACATCTGCACAGCCATAGTGCGCACCCATAAATGTTCAGTCAGGGTGACAAATTAACATTCAAGCACTTTAATGTCCTCCTACACCAAATATGCAGAGCTGTTGGAAGGAAATGCTCTATAAACCCTAGAATACCTCCGATTCATTCCTGGGCTATGCATTCTGTTGTTATCTGAGGCAGGTTCATGAGTGCTTCTAATCTCAGGTTACTTAAACTGGTGAAACGGAGTTTGCTTGTTTCTTTCTTTTTTCCAAATAAGCAAGTTATTTTTAGAGCTACAGCAGAATCATGCATATGTTCTTACAAATTTCTGTGGCCTGGCATTACTTATACATGCACACCCAACTGACAAGAAACAGATATAGCTGTATGGAATTGGCAATGCATACAGATCAGGGAGCAGACGTGTGTAAGTATAATCAGTCACTGCAATAATTTTAAGCAACTCAAATTGATGGCCCTGTCAAATGAGTTTTAGATCAATGTTAAAGTATTTGACAAGACCAATTAGCTATATGTGATGGGAAATCAAGTTCCTATCACTCATGCAGAAATAAGCAAAGGTATATTTGCTAGCATGAAAAAATGCATCCTAAAGGTATCAGTGCAGTTTCCTTCGGAAGCTGTTTTTGCATGCTAAAAAGATAAATGGCATGATTAATTTCAACTTAGAAGAATTTTGTTTTAAATAGCACAATATGTACAAAGAGCACAAGTCCTCAAGTCTACATATTGTTGTTCAAAAAGTATACCTGTGCTGCGGTTCCTAGTGATGAACACTCCGCATAAGATAATAAAACAGCTACTGTTCCTAAATCAAATAACAAGGCAAGGTATGCAGCATTGTTTTTTATATTTCAAGTTACTTATATACATCCCATACACATACACACATACACACACACATACACACAGTGCCATCGTAGAATCCATTTTTTTACTTAAACAAATGAAAAAGAAAACAGTCCCTCTTTTCTTATGAATCATGAATATTATCTGAAAAATAATCTGTTTTGCTGTGGTGTAACTATATTACATATAGCCCTCTTCTTTGTAATATAACATTAAATTGCAAAGAACATCTATTTGGCATCACCGAGTCATAAACTATAAATTGTGATATAATTTGAAATGATACACCTTAACTTTAATACCCAGTAATATAAAGCAGATAAACTGCTTGCCTGTTACTGAAATTAAAAACAATCTTGAACATTTGCTTATCTCTTCGTATTTTATCATCACAGTGTAGCTCTGTTCAGATTATTCCTCTAAAATAATCTAACAGACTGTTTTATTAATTCTCTATCTCTCCAATCTAGTGTTTCCTAATAACTTATTTTAAAGTTCTCAGTCAGCAAACATGCCTGCTCTAATACTATATGTTGTAAAACACATCCATGATTCACCTGCCTCTTCCTCCCCTAAATATGGTACATTTTCAGGTAACTGTTAGAAAGGAAAAAAATTCCACAGATGGTATATCTCAGAGGGGTAAGCATAACCCTCCCTGCTGACTCATCCCCCATATTGCTGATACTGTACTTTCAGTCTGCAGCTAGAACACAACTGTTTAAAATAGTGGATTTTTATTTTTACTTTTGATGTATAACTTTCTGATATTATACCTTTGTAAATGTAGCTCTTTTTTATAAAATTGTTGCTTGAATCTGGAACTTTTCTTCTCGGGTCTCTACTGAAAATGGGCCTTTGGCTCATTTGGACCAACCCGGTTAACAAATGACAATAAATAAAATAAATAAATATTGTGCTGGAGTTTACTGGCACTGTCTGTCATGAAGTCTTATCTAATATGGAAGTCATCTGTAATTGCAAATACCTGCTCTATACCACCATGCCGCACTGCACCTATTTATACCTATTTAAGTCCATTTTTGCCGTGATACCATTTATTGTAAGTTGTCTCTGAAAATAATACTTATGTTTTAGAAGACATTACTAATTGAAGGAAGCAAAATATGTAAACCAAAAAACAGCATCCCAGCATACACAAGACAGAGTCAGACAGAGAGTTTTACTTTGGTAGGAAACATGCTATAACTAATCATGGTGGGAGGTCAGACCTCAGTCTACAGATTTCTAGTATGACTGAATAGTGATATAAAATGTTACAAAATAAGAAAACAGTTTAATCGCTTGAGTAGCACCTGACTTTAGCTGCTGCAACAGCATGTAAATGATACAACCAGACAGAAAAGGCAGGAACGGATAACGAGAGTATCCTAAATAAGGCTAGGAGTCAAGCATCTCACAATGCATGGTATGGCAATTGCCAGAGTCCTGAATTACATATAAATCCTTTGTGCTATAAATACCTTCTGCTGTATCTGATGGTAAAACTCTTCAGATGTGCAGCAATTATTCACAGGTGACCCCAGGGGGTATTTTAAAGCCTTGCCATGTTTCCCAAGGGAAAAAATCAAACTCTGTACCTTGTATCTGTAAGGTAAACACCTTAACCATCATGGCAAACCCCAAGCCCCACATGAGGTTTCTGTAGCTCAAATAAAGTTCTACATCTGTTATTTTTCAGAAATGATGAACTGTTGTATCACTTGTTAATTTAATACTTTTCATTAACTGTGTACTTTTTTGTTAACCCGGAAATTGTTTTCAGAGGCAGCCTGGAAATATTTTCTGGTTATCTAACATTCTCTGTGTCACAAAACAGTTAATTGCCAACTGAGGAAATCAAACATAGGACTACAGGACGAAGACTGTTAGTAACTCATATCCTTAATCCTCTATGCCAGAGGTTATCAAATGGTGAGGTCAGTTTCCTAAGAGACCCAAGCTTGCTTCAGGGGAGGCTCAAGTAAATCTGAAATGTTATTTACTTATAAAGGTAATTATTCATTACTAATTTTATGTAGGTTTAGACTAAATATAGATGAATAACAGTCCATTAGTATCTGCTAAACAAAAGAAAAAATAATGTAATAAACCAAATGCTGATTAATTCAAATGGGTGTGTCTTTAGTAGAGGGGGTCACTATGTTTACAGCCCACACTATTTTATTATGAGAATCAAAATATTTTCAATATCTCATAGACACACAAGGACTTTTAAAGGTCAGATGTGGAAGAGACTTAGTATCTATGTTGTATGCTGAACTAAAATGCTGCAAATCATTTTTGATTGCACTAAAAAACAAGATCAAACTATCAAACGTCATAGCCAGCCTACCTTGACATAAGCAGCCACAGGAAAAAAAAGGCACATGGACTTCATTTAAAACTGTTTAAACTGAGCAATCATCAGCAAACTGAATGAAATTCCATACACAGTCAAAAAATCTTAATGTTGTAGTGAGCAACTAATATAGGCCTGCCCGTCCTGGGTATAGCAAAGGAGTCCAGTCCACTGCAGTACCAACACCTACTGCTGAGATAGAGAGCTGCAAAGTGTGCAGCTTAAGGAGCCAGGGACATGTCTGTCGGTGCCAAGCCAACTTACATGAGTCATGGATGAGAGCATACACACCAACATGGAAGACATAGCAAAGTCTCAAATCAGCCATCAGGAGATGGATTAGGCTCTGCAAAGCCTTAATGACTGTCTGAATGTTGGCTGTGCAATGGGCAGCTCTCGACCTGGTGACTGGGAACACTTGAATGAGTGGCTGCAGCTAGGTTTTTAATGGGAACAGAGGACAATAAAAATCATACAAAAATTAATCTTAGCCTTAATCAATTACTCATAATTTTTTAAAATGTTCAGTTTTATGTTAATGAATACTAATTCAATATCACACATTTCCTGAGACTACCTGTCTGTGCTCAAATATTATTTACAAATCACTTTTGTTTCTGGTGACCATCACACTGAAAAACTAAAATTAAACAAAGCCGCAGTATAACATTTTTTCCTAATTCCAGTTCTTAGAATGCTGAAAAGTATGATGTGCAACCACAGAACTCCAGGTTTGAATTACCAAAATCTTGTTTGCATGTGGTGCAACCCTTCGAGTAATAACACTCAGTCCTACGTGTGTGTGTGTGTGTTTGTGTGTGTGTGTGTGTGTGTGTGTGTGTGTGTGTAAATATATATATATATATATATATATATATATATATATATATATATAGAGAGAGAGAGAGAGAAATACAAACACAACACAGTCTAGAAGAAATGTTAAACCCTGCCACCTATCCATTTAGTATAATCAGGCTTGAAAACAGTGAATAATATGGGAGATTAAATAATCTACATACTGCATGTGAACAATTCATGTCCAGTCACTGTGCACATTTAAAGTTTGCTGAAAATTAAAAATAATAAAGGAGGCTATTAACTTACACAATACATGCTCCCTTTAATCTGACAACCAGCTCTAGGAAACTGTTAATGCACACAGCAGCAAATTTCTTTAAGAAACATTAATACAAGGTGCAGATAAATGTACATAATAGCAGTTTTCTCTAGTCTGACATTCAAACAAATTATCTTGTTATTTGCAAAATAGTTCCATCTAGCTCTGATAATTAACTGTATTAGAGTATTCTGCTCAGAAAAAAAAATAAGGCTACAAAATTTATCTTCAGAAGAGGGTATGAATGGTCAATGTCCAGTCACTGAGTGCATGCTTTGATAGTGATGAAAGCTGCTGTACAACTTAAAATAGTTGCACGGAAATCAGGGAGGCTCCCATTTGCCAAAATATTATGGCTATGAATTGCTTACAAACGTCATCCTGTAGCCAAGGTTTGATTTCCTCAGCTTCCATTTCCCTGCTATATGATTGTGAGCAACTCACTTAAAACCAGACAGTTTTCTCACGTCACTCTTAAATGTGAGCAACTCACTTAAAACCAGACAGTGTTCTCACGTCACTCTTAAATGTGAGCAACTCACTTAAAACCAGACAGTGTTCTCACGTCACTCTTAAATGTGAGCAACTCACTTAAAACCAGACAGTGTTCTCACGTCACTCTTAAATGAGGTTTATGTGTAGTGGGTTTATTCAGCTGACAAATGAATACAATAAATAGTAAAATGAAATACTCTGACTGCAGTCGCCCCCCACCATTATATTTCTAACATTCCCATAGCTAATGGCCACCTTTTTGACATGAATCTGTACAGTTTACTATCCATCAGTCTTCTCTGTGCTCCTGTAAACAGTAGGTGATGTTTTTAAAGTTATCAAAGCAGCAATCTTGAGACTTGTTTGAATAATTTCAGTTGTGGCACATGTTCAATCGTTAATTGCTGGACACAGGTATGGTGTCCATAGCCAGCTTTGTGTAGGTACAGGGAAATCTATAGTGGGTTTTGAATACTGTGGCAAAACAACAAACAAGGAAATGTAGATAAAATAGGAAAATTATCACTTTTTGTAAAACTCTGTGTTGCAGTGAAAGCACCCAATTAACATGTCTCCCCTTCATTTAGTGAAGGGGGGTCACTATGTTTACAGCCCACACTATTTTATTAGGAGAATTGAAATATTTTTCAATATCTCATAGACACACAAGGACTTTTCCAGGTCAGATGTAGAAGAGACTTAGTATCTATGTCATATGCTGAGCTAACAGATACACTTTCTTAACTGTTGAACAAAAAATGCTGCGAACCGTTTTTTTTTTTTTTTTATATTTTTATTGATTTTCATGAAATAAAATAATACAAGAAATATGATAAATAAATATGCACAATATATGTCTTAAAAACATCATAATATGAAACAATAACTATTTACAATGTCTATAACAGATATAATGTCATTCCTGTGATTACATTTTATCTAGTAGTTTTTCATGCTTCATCCAAGTTAATTTCTTGTGTTATCTTAATAGTTCTTTCTGAAATAGTTTGCAACTCCTTACTACATACAAGTTTAGCTAATAGTAAAATATCTGTAAATGATAGGATTTTTTTACACTTCCAATTTGACGTAATGATTTTTCTTGCAATTGCAAGCAAGGACCAAAGAAGGTGCACCTGTATTTTGGGGATATGTGTTGGTATTGGTGCATTAAACAGTAATAATGATTCAGATACTTCACACTTGTCTGACCACAATGCTTTTATGAAATTTCTGAACTCTATCCAGAATGGAGTTACTATTTTACATGTAAGAAACGTGTGTACCCAATCTGCACAAAGTATTTCCTCACATCTCCAACATTTATTAGGATTATGTTTTGATATCGAGTCCATCTTATATGGGGGTAATAAAGCTCCTATGGATGTATTTCCAAGTGAAGATTTTCCAAGAAGGGGATGACATTGTACTACTAATTGATTTAAGTACTTATTCTTTATCACTATCTGAAAAAAATGGATTTGTTTATTCTCTCTGTGAAATTCCATAAGAAGTCTTCTGGGATTTGCATATTGGTTCTTAAAGATTTATATATACTTGACAATGATAGAATATTATTAATGTGCAAAGTGTTTATTTCACAAAGAAGAGTAAGTATTTTAGGTAAAGATGTTGTGTTGCTGATATGACATATTTTGAATTCATTAACTATGTATTCTCTAAATATTTGTATGATGAACCAGTTGTTGTGCTTTATGTTATACCTGGCCATAAGAGAATATGGTTCGTGGATATTATTATTGCAGAGAAACTAGTACCAGAAAACTAAGCCATTTTCTTCCATTACTTTTATTTTAGATATGTTGAAAGAGTCCAGACATGTCTTCGTGCATGCTATGGGAAATATTAAAAACATTAAGCTTTTTGTCATATGATTTTTGTTTGTTATCTTTTTAAAATGATCTAATATATAATTAGTGAAAAGAGAATTTTTTTTATTCTTATTGGTATTGTAGAAATGTTCTTTGACAACAAAGAAGATTTTTTTATTTTCTGAGAACATATTATTGTCAATATTTGTGTCTATGTCAGATAATAAGATACTTACATGGAGATTTTTCCAATTAGAACTATATTTGGAGTTTAACCATTGGCTCATCACATTAATTATGGTCAATTCCACAAAAAGTTCTAAATTTGGGAATGCCATTTCCCCATCTTTCCAGCTTCTGTAGTGCCAATCATGGCTGATTCTTGGCTTTTGAGGAAACCATAGGAAATTTATTAACATAGAATTTAGTTGCTTCATTAATTTTTTGGATGGGGAGGCAATTAAAGTTTGGAAGTAGAACAACATTTTGGGTAATATGATTATATTTATTAATGACAGTCTTTCTTCTATCATGAAATACATTTTATTCCATCTATTTAAAAATTCTTTAACTGTGGATAATAGGTAGTTGTGATTTGTTTTTAAAGTATTATTCCAGTTTGACTTTATGTATATTCCTAAGAACTTAATGGTGTCATTTGCCCAGTTAAAATTGTTGTGTTTTCTTAGTAAAGTATTTACTTTTCTATTTATTAATAATGTTTCTGTTTTGGTGTGATTAAAGCTTAGGCCTGAAACCTCTTCAAAAATTTGCAGGGATTTTGTTATATGATCTATAGAGGAATCTATATTTCTAACTGTTAACATGACATTGTCCGCAAAAAGTTGGATTTTAGAAATGTAGCTTGGACTAACAGAAAATCCTCTTATATTAGAATTTGCTCTTATGAAGTTAGCTAGAGGTTCTACTGATAGGGCAAATAATAAGGGGGAGAGTTGGCAGCCTTGTTTAGTGACATTTAGGATACTGAGTGGACCTGATAAAAAGCGCCAATTTTGAAGTATGATATTGAGTTAACATATAATCTGTTAATTATATTGATAAAGTCAGGGGAGAAGTTATATACTTCTAATACTTTAAATAAATAGGACCAATTTATAGAGTCAAAAGCCTTCTTTAAGTGTAGGTTAATAATTGATAGTTCTTTTTTTCCTGTTAGCATGCTCTGCTAAGGAAAGGAGCCTGATAACGTTGTCTTGTACTATTCTATTTAGGATGAAGCCTGTTTGATCATCACCTATTATGTTACGCATCAGTTGATTTAATCTGTTAGCTAATATTGATGTAAAAATTTTATAGTCCACATTTAATAGTGAAATGGGACGATATGAAGTTACTATTTTGGGGCCTTTGTCCTGTTTTAGGATAGGGGAAATCATGCATATTTCCAGGAAGGGAATGAGCTTGTCTTTTTTCTGAATTCCTCAAAAGCTTGTAAAAGTATCTTTAATGTATCGTCTGTGAGTACTTTCTAAATTTCTCCTATTAATCCATCTAATCCTGGGGCTTTATTGTACTTAAGGCTTTGAATCCTCTCTTTTAGTTTACTTAATTTTATTGGTTTGAGAAGTTTGGTATTCTGTTCTTTTGATAGTTTGTTGCCTATGTTCTCATTTAAGAAGTTATTTTTTGGGACGTTGTTATTAATATTTGGATTTGTGTTATTATTTCGTGATGTTTTCTGAAAGTCTCAAGAATATCTTCTAAATCTGTTACCATTTTAGTTTTATTTTTAGTTTCATTAACAATTTCCCTTATATGTTTAACATTTGTTACGTTTTTTGATTTCATAGCTAATCTATGCATATTTTTTGGGTTAACAGAGTAAGACTGTAATTTGATTCTTTCTAAATTTATTGCCACTTTGTGATTAAGAATTTCCATGTAATCAAGGTTTAATTGTTTCAGTTCTGTATTTGTGTTTATGTCTTTATTATTTAGATTTCTTTTTAATTCATCGATTTTTGATTGTATTCTTGATAGCGTACTATCCCATTCCTTTTGTTTATTTAGGTACCAGGTTTGGATTATATAAAAAATGTAAGATTTCAGTGTATCCCAGACAATAACTTTAGAAGTACTATCATTGTCATTTATGTCTAGAAATATTTTGATTTCTTTCAGTAACCATTCCTTAAACCCGGTTATCTTAACAATGTATGCTGGTATTCTTTGCCAATATACTAGATGGCTAGATATCATGTAGATTTTAAAGAAAATAGTGTTGCGGTCAGACATTGTACAGGAGCTAATGAAAACTTCCTGAAATTTTGAGAATAAATAATCTGTAACCAATACTTTATCAATGGTAGTTTGTGTACCAAATTTGTAAGAGTAATGTGTGTATTTTAGGGATTTGGGTTTTCTTTTTTCATAAATATCTCTTATATTTGAATTATTGATGAAGTTGTTCAATCTTTTAACTGGTGCAGATATCTTAAACTTATCACATTTAATAGTGTCACTTCTGGAGAGAATACAGTTAAAATCTCCTGCATATATTATTTCTCCCTTAGATTTGATTGCAAGTAAGTCCAGATATTTATTCACTGTTGCAGCACCGATACCGGGGATCCAATAAGTATTAGCTAATGTGATTAGTTTTTTATTTATTTATAGAATAATTAAGCAGAACATGCCTTTTTTGTCTGAATATGTGTCGATTATTTTAGGTACTGGTAGTATTTTTCTCCACAATATCATGGTACCTCTTCTTTTGGTCCGAAAATGAGATTCTGCAAGTATACAGTAGCCATTAAAAGACATCCTATTCAAATCTTCTTCTATTATATGAGTTTATTGTAAGAATGCAATATTTGCTTTCCTAGTTTCCAAATATTTGGTTAAGTTTCTTCGTTTTATAGGATTGTTGAGTCCATTTACATTTAAGAACAAACACTTATATGAAAACATTCCTACAGGTTGTGTTAGATAGTAAAGATTCTGTTAAGAAAATAACATGAACACTGAGTATAACTGTAAAACATTTAAAACTATTTGCAAGTCTAAACATGGAATATTTAATTCCTGTTTTAATAAGAAGTTCCTCAAAACCACCTTCGTCCATCCTAAGAACAGTAATCTACATCTGTTCTGTGCTACTGCCATTACAATAATTGTATAGAATGTAATTAGAAGTGAGAAAAATAAAAGGCTACTCCTTAGATTTGTTACTGATTGAGTAGTGAAATATCAAAGTGTGTGAAATTAAAGTTTGAACAACCAAATCAGAGAGTAATTTTAAAACAAAAGACTTAGTGTATTGTTGCCGGAGTAGGAAAATAGTAATGCCTTTAGATAGCTTATGTTTAGTTATGAGTCTAAAAAGTTTTCCAGCTAGAGTTAATAAAAAACATGGAACATCAACAATTTTAAGTAAAAGCTATTAAGATTTAAACTAGAGAGCACAATAGCTATCCAAAAACTAGTAAGTAACTCTCTCTGTAAATTAATAAGAACAGGTATTGCAAGTCCTGGCAATAACAAATGACGAAATTATTAATATCTGACTTCTGTACATGTTATGCTAGGGACAACTATACACATGTACATGTATAAATGGCACAGACAACACAGTAATATGCAACAGTTGAACAGCAAATGCTATAGATACACAGACAAAGTAGGTTTGAATACCTCAGACCCCTATATACTGTTATGCAAACATAATGTAAAGGGTTGCAAAATTGCTGTCAGCAATAAAAATGTCTCAATACATGTGCATGAGTGATCACAACAAAATGGAAAGAGTTCACATTTCTAGGTACATATTTTAAGGGTGGTTGTGTGTTAGTCATATAAAGCTATACCTATGTATACCTAGATAGAACAATGCATATGAACTACACATGTATACCAAAGTTCATGATTACTGATCTGTGCATATGTATCTTAGAATAAGCTATATTCAAAAAGGTTAGCTATTAAAGCTAAATAACAAAACAGGTATCTAGAAATTGGTAAGTAACTCTCTGTAAATTTATGAGAGCTGATACTTTTTTTACAGATTGTAGTTAAACAAGAACCTTGGTCTTTTAAAAGCATACATATCTTACTTTCATCAAACTGGGGATATAAATAAGTCAGTTAAACTGAGGAAAGCACAATAATTATAAACAGAAAAGGAGAGAAACAGACACATAAAAAAATTCTTTCTGTATGCTAAATATTTTCATTAACTGAACACATAGAAGCCTTTCTGCAAACCTATCTGTGAACTTCATTTAAAAGCTTGTTTACATATCTGCATTGTTAGAAGTAATTAAAAAACTGAATATGCATTTTAACAAAGTCAAAATATCATTTACCATTTAAAAAACATTTCTATAACAATGTGCAGCATTTAATACTTACTTAAAGCAAATCCTTTCATTTCTTAATAGTCCTTTTGTTCTCAACAATTCTGTGGCATTAACTTTCTTATTCTCCTCAGATAACATCATCTGAGCATACTGACAGGTCAAAGGTCATGATGCATGTTTATTCATGCTGTTCCAGTGATGTAATCAATTTACAAACGAGCAGGAAGTGTTCTAGGCTTAAGAAAGAGTTCTTTTGAAGTGTTTTGATTTTCTGGCAGCAAAATACAGCACAAAGGTAATTTAAACAAGTAGACTGTGCTCAAGAATGTTGTATGGCTCTCATGCATAGCAAAAAAACAGGCAGAGAGAGTTGATAAATCATACAGTAAAATGCTTAAAATACTTCTTTTTGAACAGTAAATCTGTCCATTGTAAAGCCCTCTTTCCCCTTCCACTTCCCTCAGCTTTAATATACTTTTTTAAATATAAAATTAGTACTATTTACATATTAAATAAAACATTTCTGCTATCTATCTCATATTAATTTATAGCCAAAAGTCTGTCTAGAATGTTTGTATGGTCACAGCAGATGCATACTTTGTGTAGAAATCTTATTATAACTTTATATGATGGGTATAGTGTGTTAACTGTAATAAGTTTAAATGGAAGTAATGTGAATCATTTGCATACTTATCATTTGCTAACTGTGTCTGTGAGAGTAATAGAACAGTGTGAATGGATAGGAAAGAGAGGAGAAAAAAGAATCAATAAGTGCTGGGTAGCAATATTATGTTACCATTGATGTAATGCATAGCCTGCATAATAAATGTTTGCTGTAAGGTGTTTATAATACTGCAGCTTATTTTTAAGTAAATATTTAAACAAGTTTGTTTATATTGAAGTACTTAGCAACTGGATATATTATTATGCAAAATAAAAGGAAAAGAATTAAAAACAAAAGAAAGTAAGAAAAAAGAGAGGAGTATTGAGAAATAGAAAAAGGTAATATAGAAGAAAGCAGGCTTAAGTATATATATATATATATATATATATATATATATATATATATATATATATATATATATATATATATTTACTAAATAGGTAGAAAGTTTGTACCTTACGATTCCATTTTTATCCTGCGTTTTCAGATGTATTGTTTGCTAAGTTTTGAGAGTGATGGTTTTTATACTATTTCCCCTTAAGCTTCTTACTAGATTTGTCAGCTGTAGTTATTTTACCATTAGTAGCTTGTCTTTTTAGACTGGGCAAAGAAAGGTACATTTCTTCTACTTTCTCAAGTAAGTTGCTGTTCCTCATGAAGGCTGATGCTTCTTTAAAAGAACTGAATATTTTTTGACCATCCGAGAGGGTAATTTTGATTCTGGCTGGAAACATTATCTGGGCTTTTTTTAAGTCTTTAATAAGTGGAGCACACGCATTTCTCTTTGTGATCACAGTGGAAGTGTAATCATTGTCAAATCTTATATTTTTCCCATCGACTTGGACTGGATTTCCTCACCATGCAGCTCTTAGTATTAAGTCTTTGTCTTGTATAGATAGGAATTTTACAATGATGGATCTCACAGCTGTTGAATTTTTTGATGCAGATGTATATGACAGGGACCTGTGGGCTCTCTCGATTCCAAAAGATAAAGCTTCAGGGAGGTTTAGTATTTTTGGAAGCCAATCATTTAGGAACAGAATCATATTATTTCCTTCCATTTTCTCTGCAATTCCATAGATCCTAATGATGTTTCTTCTGGATCTACTCTTTAGGTCTTCCACCTTTTCTAGTAACTGGTTATTTTGTTTTAGTAACAAGTTTATCTGGTTGTCATTTTCCATTTGTCTGCCATCTATTTCACTTGCCAATTCTTCTATAGCTGCTATTTGGTAAGAGTGAGTAGTAATAATTTCCTTTAAGTCATCAATTTGTTTTTTGCTTTCTTTCTTTATATTTTCCATAATCTTCTCTAAATTATCCATCTTTATAGAAATGTCTTGAATGCTGGTGATTATTGTTTGAAGTTTATTTTTCATAGTGCTGTCTTGTAGAGATATCTTCGAGTGACTCATAGCTGTTTCAGTCTGTAACTGATAACAGAATGTCTGACAGGTAATATGTTGGTAAATAATTGAAAAAAATAAGATTTATTTCAATAAATTTGTTCAGAATATCAAGATAAGTAGTTGTGAAAAAATTCTTCAATGTTTGTTGAGTTAAAATAGAACAATCCTGTCAGAAAACATCATTTCAGGCAGAGCATCAAGAAAGTGCAGCTAACTCCTTGGCATCTTGGCCATGCCCCTCCCTGCAAACCATTTTTGATTGTACTAAAAAACAAGATCAAACTTCATAGCCAACCTACCTTGACATAAGCAGCCACAGGAAAAACAAAAAAAGCACATAGACTTCATTTTAAATTGTTTAAACTGAGCAATCAGCAGCAAACTGAATGAAATTCCATACACAGTCAAAGAATCTACAAGCCTACCCATCCTGGAGGTTGTGAAGGAATCCAGTCCACTGCAGTGCCAATACCTACTGCTGAGAGAGAGCTGCACAGTGTGCAGCCTAAGTAGCCAGAGACATGTCTGTCCCTGCCAAGCCAACTTACATGAGTCATGGATGAGAGCATGCACACCCACATGAAAGGCATAGCAAAGACTTCACATCAGCCATTAGGAGATGGATTAGGCTCTACAAAACCATAATGACTGCCTGAATGGTGGCTGTGCAATGGGCAGCTGTTAACCTGGTGACGAGAGCACTTAAATAAGTGGCTGTAGTTAGGTGGAAACGGGCACAGAGGACAATAAAAATCATACAAAAAATAATCTTAGTCTTAATCGATTACTCCTAATGGCAAAGCCTTAAAATGTTCGTCAGTTTTATATTAATAAATACTAATTCAATATCACATTGAAAAACTAAAATAAAACAAAGCTGCAGTATAACATTTTTTCTAATTCCAGTTCTTAGAATGATGAAAAGTATAATGGATAATGCTATGATGTGCAACCACAGAACTCACTCTTAAAATGAGGTTTATGTGTAGTGGGTTTATTCAGCTGACAAATTAATACAATAAATAATAAAATGAAATACTTTGACTGCAGTCTCCACCCCCACCATTATATTTCTAACATTCCCATAGCTAATGGCCACTTTTTCAACATGAATCTGTACAGTTTACTATCCATCAATATTCTCTGTGCTCCTGTAAACAGTAGGTGATGTTTTTAAATTTATCAAAGCAGCAATCTTGTGACTTGTTTGAATAATTTCAGTTGTGACACATGTTCCATCATTAATTGCTGGACACAGGTATGGTGTCCATAGCCAGCTTTGTGTAGGTACAGGGAAATCTATAATGGGTTTTGAATACTGTGGCAAAACAACAAATGAGGAAATGTAGGCAAAATAGGAAAGGGATCCCTTTTTGTACTTAAACTCTGTGTTGCAGCGAAAGCACCCAATTAACATGTCTCCCCTTCCTTAAATGCGGGTGTGACTACATGCAGCTGAAGCACTGCCACCAATTTCTGGCTCAGCAATGGATTGCATCTGTCTGGGAAGACCTAGACATTGCAGAAATGAAGCTGACTTGCAAGAATAGATGAGATGGAGAAGAAAAAAATATGGTAAATGTGTCAGGGCACCTCTTCAGAGGCTACCAAGTTAGGAACATAGGAGCTTATTAGGTAATAGCATCAAGGGGACTATAAGATTCTTAGCTATATGCACATTTAAAAGGACATGTTTAAATGTTTATACCTCCCTTTTCAATCATTTAATAGTACTTATCTCCCTAACTGAGCAGGGCTGTACCTGATAATCCTGGTAAAAATTTGTGTGTAACCATGCAACCCTCAATACTATCCTTAAAGGCTGCCAAAGTAGTACTTGTTTGACATTTAGTATAAACGTATTCCATAGACCAGGAATATATTGAATTAAGAATTTATCTTATCAGTGAGTCTTGCTTATTTATTGACATAGCTTTAGGTCCCTAGTGCAGGTGTCAGTAGAGACACTATTTTTGCAAAGAAAGAGAAAGCAAAATAGCATGGCTCAAGAAACAAGACCCAGGTCACTTTGGGGAAGCCTGTGGCCTACTGAGAATAGTAAGAGTTATGCTAATATAGGGGAATAGCTGAACAATTTAAGTTTTTGATTTTCTTATTAAGGTATCATTGGTATCTTTCCAGTGGAGCAAATTGTTTCAATTTGTACATTCTAAAGTGGGCACTCTATGTTGTGGCCTGATAGCTTAGCAGTGAAGTACTGGGCAGAAAAAGTTTGCAAGCCTGAATCTCACTTTAGCCAGTGGTTGTCTTTCAAATGCCTTAACAGGTGTAGTCAGAGGAATTTTAGGGATGGGGAGGTTGGCATAATGGTTAAGACTTTGACTTTACAGACAAGGTGCAGGGTTTGAGTCTCACATGGAGTAATTGGCTAGGCTTAAAATGGCCCACAAGGGCAGTTAGCCTAGTACTAGTCTATGAACTATATTCAGTGATGGGTCTGATAAGAGAAGATTAAAGTAGAAGGATGACTTCTTTAAATCTTGAAGACATTTCCTTGGAAATTATCTGGCCAACATAGAAGAATTTCCTGACTGTGGTGGAAAAAAGATGATCAAGTAAGAGAGAATTGTCCACATAAGTATCCAGGTCTCTTATGACCATGTCTGTCTGAAGAGGGGGTAATATTTAAAACATATGAGATCAGAATATTTTTTATCAAATTCCAGTATGTTTCCCTTGTTTACATTCAAATTGAAGCTATTTCCAGTACAACAGATGTGTACACATTCCAGCTCTTGCTGGAGGCATTTAGTATTTGTGGATTAGTCCGTATCAGTGCCCAGCTTGTAGTCATTAGTAATCGTGGTCAGACACACTTTTGGGATATTAGATTGCATGTTTGCAAAATAAATGCCAACTGAAGAGGTCCTGTGCTGATCCATGTGTTACCCAAGTGTTTAAAATTTTCTGTTTAGAGAGGGCACCAGTAACTTTCACAACCTGGAATGTGTCAGTCAGCTAATCTGCAATCCAGTGGATAACATAGGGGTATCATTAAGTTTATTTTTTTAACAATACCATCATGGGAATAGTATCAAAAGTTTGGCCAGATGAAGGCAAGCAGTATCAACTTAGTGACCAGTGTCCATAGCCACTGTAACCTTTTTAAAGAAGTTTACTAGGTTCAGAAGCTAGGACCTGCCCTTCTCAGAACCAGACGGATTGGGATCTAGATCAATTAAGCTGGCTGTGTCTGCATGAATGAGTTTTGTTAAGATAAGTTCCATGGGTTTGCATGCAAGGTTGGTGAGGCTGAGGGGCTGACTAGACACATGCAGTAACCGGAACATTTACAAAAGTTCCTTACAAAAGCAATAGAGGGAGTAAACACAATATCTTATGCTGATTGCCTCAAAACCCTTTATCTCTACTCAGCATTGTACAGGCATCTAAGAGGTGATTATTGCCTGGCATACAAGGCATACCTGGACCCTGTTTTGACAAACTGTTTTGCACATCCACAAAACAAATACTATTAGAACTACTAGATTAAAAAAATAACTAATTTTTGCTTTCATCTTAAATAGGACACTGAGTGACAAATTTGTTTCTCAGAGAATTCCCATTCTCTGGAACAGGCACCCATCCATGTGAAGCAGCATTCCTCCCTATCCCTATTTAAGGGCAACTTGGACAAATGGATGGGTAATTATAAATTCACCCCTGGCCTCGCTCCTATGTCTCTGATGAACAGAGGCAGTCATTAAATCATCCCCTATAAATCAAATATAAATCAAAATTGTAGGTCACATTTGGGTTGCTCGGCCAGGCTTTATAGGGGCCTAGTGGTTGTTAGCCTAGTATACACCTATGAATCCTGGTGTAGCAATGTCACATTAGCTGCTCTTGAGGGGTTAGGCAAAGACTTTGTGGATTGGCTGAATCTGAAAAGTTTAAGTAGAAGCTCACATAGTATATACTTGACACTTATGAGAATGCAGTCTGATATGTTTTCTGGTCACATGTAAATATTACATTTTAGTCTTTGTCAGGGATTTTAAGACTTGTTATAAAGTCTTGTTAGCAGAAACTACATTTTCTTGGCTACTGGGGGAAATAGTGTGGGTAAGTAGGGTAAAGTTAGCACTAAATTTTATGTTAATATACTGCCTATACCTTTGGACCAGAATATGTAATATTATAGATGAGTTCTGTGCATTGTTGGACATTATTACTTAATTTCCTGACATAATTTTTGAAAGATTTGTAGTTTCTTTTTGCATATATACTGTGTTGTACATTTTCTAATAAGACTCAAATTCCTTGCTGGGGTGTTTCAATGTAGTCCTTCTATATGGTGCTGAGGATTTCTGGCAACTTTTTATTTTTCATCTTTTGTTATACAATTTATTTATACCAGAGTTCCACCAGGGAGGTTTATTTCTGAATTTACCATTACATTTAGGACAGACAGACACTGCCTTTTCTATGAAACTGTTCAGGTGCTGGCAAAAATCAGATATGAACGTGGCAGCCCTGAGGGCTAAATTAATTCCCACAGGATTGCTGAGAATTTTGCATAGGTCTTCTGCAAGATAAATTAGGTTTACCCACATGAAGTCCCTAAAGACAGCTTCATTTGAAGGCAGGTTGACACCAGAAGGCCTGACAAAGAAAACGACTGACTTGTGGTCATATTTAACTAGGGACGAGGATATATTGGGTGGAGTTATCATTATACAAAGAAGATGACTTAATATTCAAAAACGTGCATGCTGACTGGACAGACCAACCAGCATGTCCATTTTAAAGAGATCATTCCCCACATAAAAAGTCAGGCTTCTCAAAACACATTCAGTGGCCAGACTGGTCATATTGCCAGAAACCTTAGGAAAAAAAGAGACAGACTGCTAAGGAGAGAGGAGGAGATACTTGGTTTTTGAAAATGTCTCCATTGTGAGTTTGTGTCTTCTGCATATTTTGAATGCATAAACCCACAATAGATATGATCTTAATACCCCCCACTTCTCTCCTGCAAGTCACTAATGTACTTCTGAAAGTGTGTGGATGTATATGCTCTACCCATTCAGTACATCATTTTCCAGCAGAGGAAGCAGAAAATGACAAAGTGCCATCATACAATGACATTATTTAAAAAAAGGTAAGCAAAGTTTTTCTTAAATATCAGCATTCTATAATAACAGTAATCCACTCCAGAGTGTATGTAATGCATTATTTACCCATGACTGGCTTTGTTTAATCACTTGGGCTTTATCTTATGATAAAACCATGTAATCTGTGGGTAAATTCGACATTACCCACACTCTGTCATGGAGTATTATTAAAACACAGGTAATACATAACTTTGGAAAGTGGTACCCGTACATTCTAGCCTGTGGTTGGCTGCTTCAGGAAAAACATGGAGTGGAAAACAAAAAAAAACATATAATCAGATATATTACCATTACATATACATTTAATTGAATTTATTTCCACTAGGAAGGAAGGATGAAACTTTAACAACAATTTTATATTTTTATTGTTTTTCATGTGTTATGGCTCTTATGATCTTACCATGTGTGTGTGTGTGTCTGTATGTGTGTGTGTGTGTGTGTGTGTGTGTGTGTGTGTGTGTGTGTGTGTGTGTGTGTGTGTGTGTGTGTGTGTGTATGCACACTTTTTTGGAATTGCTATTAAACAAGGTAAGTCTTTCAAATACTTGATAAGCCTGGTATTTTCCATGCTACGTTTAAGATGTTAGATGAACATCTTAATAACATAGCCTCCTGTCTGTGCTTTCAATTCTGACTCATTTTGACATACTGATTAGATTTTAGCAATTAATCATTTAGTCTGATGCTAGAACTCAGAGGACAGCTCTGACAAGTAACTAGATAAATTCAATTTATGAAGCAGTCATCCAAAACATTCAGGGCATTTTAAACTTTCCAGGCAAACAGAATGACATAATATGAAGCATGAGTTTATTCATTTGCTGCATGTACAACCAGCAGCACTTGGCATGGCTAAGTATCCAGTTACATTTTAAATAAAGTATTATTTATAATAAATAAATAACAGCAAACAGATTCACTTGTGTCTGAGAAAGCTCAGCTGGCAAAATATGTAAACAGCATTGCCTTCAAGTCTGATAGTAATGTTTGTTTGGAAATGATTTACAGTATGGGAATCTAATACAAAGGCCAGGTTTTATGGAGATACCTAAAGGATAACAGTGGCATAGAAAATTCATGTCTGTTGACAACAGCATATCAACTCCATTTTCTTTTTAATTTTGCCTAAAACTAATGAAACAGATGATGATTTTCAAAGAATTTTGAACTAGTTTCAAGTAGTTAAACTATATCAAAACAGGCACAATAACATTTGCTGCAGAGCTGGAGAGAGGTGTACAAGAAGTGTGTTAAAGAATCTCAGAACTGTATATAAAACTGCTGTATAAATAGGACCTAATGATCAGTGTTAGCTGCCATGGAGTCTGTATTATAACTGGAAGGACAGCAGTTAGTCAGAAGAGCTGCAGCCCCTTAAATGTGACAGGCGTTTGGAAACTCATATTAAACACGTTAACTAAATCAGTCCTCAGACTTGAGTTTTGTAGAGTGGAGTGTTCAGCAGTAATGCATCCTCGTTTAATTCCCAGAGTTATGACTAAAAACTGGGAAATTGTTTTATGTTATAACAGTAAAGCTGACGCCCCTTCTGAATATGCACTGCTGCTTGTTCTGTCTTGTCATGGTTCAGACATGGGACAATCAGGCTGGAAGTAAATTCAGTGGACAGTAACTGTTTGGAGGTTTGCATCTACACCTTTGTTATGAATTTAGGTAGTTAATGAACAGCCATTTAATGACTAGATATGCCCAGAAACCAGCAAACATCATCATATTTGCTGTAGGGGGCTGGAGGGGTATCACTGTATTCAGCTTGAGTGGCTAAATGTTAATTTTGTCTGATCAGAATTTACTTTTATTTTTTACCCTGGATTTTTGTCCTAAACACCAGCTTAAAGCAAAATTGTTTGATAAATATAAATGCTTTGTTAACTGAAGGTTTCTCCTTTTAAGATTTGTGGTGGATAAAGGAGATGCATAACTATTCCTCAAAACATCACTCAGCGAGATGATGTTATTCTTGATGACTATTATGAGAACTGTATACCTTTAAAACAGCAACCTTATTTCTTACTTGTATATTCAAACAACGAAAATGCTGATGGAAAGTACATCTCTACATCCTTTATCTAAGGGTAACCTTTAGACAAGTATTACATTTAGCTGGGGGACTTTCATTTTCTTCATACAGCTTATCGTTTACATACAAATGCTTCTTAAAATATTGATTACGGTCAATGTAATTTTGATGACCACTCTATCCACATATATACTGTTTGAAAAGGTACATTATGCATTTGGCAGTAGCCATTAATTTACAAAGCTCTGCGTCAGCAAAACGTAGTACAGTGAAGATTCCTTTGTACAACTTCTGTGGCTTTTATTGTAAAATTTTACACTATTACCACCTTACCTGATGTGGCATTCTCAAAAGTTTAGAATCAATGGTCTGCTGTAAGAAACTTACAGATGTTGAAGAAATGTATCACACTGTTTCATAAAGCTGGGGGTTTACAACTTGGACTTGGAGTACAACTGATTCCACTAAAAATGCAGTGTTAGGTAAATAGTTACCTCAATAACACCTCATTTGTCTGATTACTTGAAATGTTTAAACAAAAGAGGTAATAAAAAACACATGCAAAGGAAATATGTTCACCTTTATTTCATGAAGGCTTTGCCTGTTATGAGCTATCATGCACATGGTATATTGCATTGCAGAGATACTGTAGCTCATATTGTACTGACTATACTGTACCCAGAAGAGAAACATAACAGACAATGGTATCTAGAACAAATTGTGTTGTATGGTTTTTAACCTAAGCTTCAGCTACTGGGCATGACTGTAAGTGGTGGAATGATGATGATTACTCTAGATTTAAAAATGAAATAAATAATTGAAATAGAGAAGGAAGTTAAGATACATAACAGACTGTAGTATAGGCTGCCTTACTTTACCGTATCAGTGTGCACAAATTTAACAGGAACTTAACTGGTTTGAGGGGGATACAAGTTTGTAGTGATAACTGTCTTTAGTCCTTTAGAGTTGATTGGAGGCTGGATTATTGTAAAGGCTGTCAGAGTTGACTGTAACTGCAACTGGACTGCAACTGCTACATGGTTGCAGGAGGAATGAAACTACTTCATAGGATGACATTGAAGGCTGCCTAACCTAGAATGGATTTTCTTTTAATTGAAATAAAGTAGTATTGCAAGTTGCTATCTTTTTTTTTACCACATGCATTTTCTCTCAGTACTGAAACAAATATTTTATAAGTTAGCAAGTGCCAAAGCTGTTATTGCCACCTCAATTATATAGCACACTCACTCTTAATTTCCCCCTTCATGACATCTGGAGGGTTATTATGGCAAGGTTTAATGGTAACTGCAGATCATGGAAGAATCTCTTCTATAATGTTCCATTGCCTAATCGCATGTCTGTTGTTGAAGCATTTAATCACATCTTACCTGCAGGAAATGATTGACATAATTGAAATTTGTTCATAAAACTATAAGTGTCTTCTGCTGACAATTGGTATCGGCTATTAGGGTGGTACTTCTACTTGTGACTTACAGTGACAAGCAGCAGAGCACCTTATTCAAGACTTTGTATTATTTTATTTATTTATTTCACATTTGTTAACCCAGTCAGTCCAGCTGAGTACAAAAAAATAACATTTTCAGTGGAGACATGAGGAGAAAAGTTCCAATAACTTCTAAAGTCAATAAAAAGTTAAAAGAAACATTATGCACAAGATAAAATAGAGTACAAACTGAAAGGTACAGAACAAATTATAGTTGTCACATAAGAAAGTGTGAGTACTAAAAATGTAAACATACAAACAGTTTAGCCACAATGCTAAAAAGCTAGCATGTTCTAATATTTACAAGAATTAGAAGTAATGCCAAGACACTTCCTAAATAGAGGCTGTAGAATGTGAATAGACAGAGGTATATGGGAGGTTAAGTGGGGTGACTGCAGTGTCAGATCTTGAAGTTAAGCAGGTGATCTTTTAGTGTCTTTTTAAAGTTGTTGGCATGAGTTATACTTCAGATATGTAATGGGAGTTTGTTCCAGCTATGAGAGACAGAGTATTTGTAAAGTTTTTGGCTATATTTTTACAGGGTTTAAAGGTCAGTACTAACAGCTGGTTGGAACTACACAGAGGATGATTGGGGGTGTAACAGGACAGAAGTTTGGAAAGTGATGGGCAGGTAGTGGGGTTACTGAGAAGGGAGTGGTCAGTTTGGAGTTGAGTGAGAGTAAGTTGATGTGGGAGTTCAAGCCAGTGAAGTTTCTGTAGGGCCAGGCAGTGGTGGGAGGAGTAGGGATTATTTACAGCAAATCTAGCAACTTTATTGTATATTGATTCACGTTTGTGAATAAGGGACGATTGTAGGTTAGTCAGGATAGGGGGGGCATAGAGTAAGGTGGGTAGTAAGAAAGTGTGAGCAAGGGCATGTTTGGATTCTGCACTAAGATATTTTTTATTTCTGTAAAGTAGGCCTACTTTTTGGTGTTTTTTTTTCAGCTTTGTTGGACATGTAGGTCAAATTTTAGTTGGTCATCAATAATGGTGCCGAGGAGTTTAGTTTGTAATTTAACTTTTATAATAGTTTTGTTGGGAGAAATGATTGAAAATGTAGATTTACAGTGGGAGAGGGCATTAGGCAGAAAAAGGATGAGCTTTGTTTTATTGGGATTAAGGATGAGCTGATTGTCATTGAGCCATCTTTCTACAGAAGAAAAGGAGTTTTGCGTAGTAGTTAACATGTCTGTCAAGTTTTCAGAGACATATACCAATGTGGAGTCATCTGCATATTGGAAAATAGAGGAGTGATCACAAGAAGTATGGAGGTTATTGATAAAGATGTTGAATAGAAGAGGGCCAAGGATGGAGCCTCAGGGTACCACAGTTTGGATAGAGAGGAAAAGGAAGCAAAAGTTAATCCATCTAACTGATTGTTGTCTGTTAAAGAGGTTGCTGGAGAACCAGTTGAGGGCAGTGTGAGAGAGTTTGAGATGGAATAGTTTGGAGAGGAGTAGAGAGTGAGAAACAGTGTTGAAGGCTTTAGATAGATTGAGGAACAGGCAAGATACCATTTTGTTGTTGTGTCTGGCCAGCAGCAGTTTCAGAGAAGGAAATAAGGGTGATGGAGGTACTGTGTTTAAGGTGCAACCCGTGTTGTGTAGGGCTGAAGAGATTTTCTTGGATAAGACGTGTAATTAGTTGAGAATGAATATATTTTTCAAGGATTTTAGACAGAGGAGAGAGGATAGCAATGGGTCTGAAGTTGCTAGGTTCAGTTGAATTATCACCCTTGTGTAGAGGTATAGTGTAGAAAGATTTCCAGAGGTCATGAACTATGGATTCTTGAATGTATCTATTAATTAAAATAGAGACAGGAAAAGCAATAGAGTCAGCAGCTATTTTAAGGCACTGAAGAGGAAGGTTGTCAGTAGAGGGAGAGCAGGGTTTAAGTTTCAGGAGTAGTTTTCTGATGTAGGAAATAGAGACAGGTTTGAATGAGAGAGTGTTGGCACTGGCAGGCTGAATGAGAGGGGTAGAGTGGTTTGTGTTACAGGCATCTGTAGCAGAGGAGGAGTTATTAGAAATGAGCTTGGCAATAGTCTCTATGAAGTTTTTATTAAGAAGTGTTTCAGTCTCTGTTGGGGTGTTATTAGGGAAGGGGCTTGGGGTATTGGGGGTATCAGGATAGAGGATTTTGTTAATAATACTCCAAAATCTTTTAGGGTTGGTGTAGTGGTTAGTTTGAGCTTGGATGTACCAGTTTTTATGAGGTTCCTAAGTTCTCTGTAGTCTTGTAACTGTGAGGGTAATTTAAACTTTAGCCAGAGTTTCCAAGCCTTATCTCTTTTTGCAATGAGGGAGAGAGTATTTCTAGTAAGTCAGGGGGCATAGTTGGATTTGACCCTGATTTTCCTTTAGGGAGCTAGGGAGTTCAGGATGTCAAGAAAGATGTGGTTAAATTTAAGTGCAGCTTCATTAATGGGCAGAGAGTGCAGGAAAACCAGTTGATAGAGGAATGATAATTATTCAGAATATCTGGGTTAAAGTTGGTGAGTTTTCTACAGTCTCTGTAGAGGTGAGGTCTCTGTAGTTGGGGGGAGTATCAAAAGATGCGAGTTGGCAGGTGGTTGCTTATAGTGCTGGTGGGGGTACAGGAATTATGGTACATGTGAGGTTTGTTAGTGAGGATACAATCTAGAGTGGACTTGGGTATGTTTTTATGTAGGTAGGTGGGGGTGGAGATCAGTTGGGAAAAGTTGTTCAGATTGATGTTGTGGTGGGGGGAGTGAATATGTAGGTCATTCCAATCTATGTTAACATCTCCAAGGCTTAAAGTTTCATAGGCAATATTTTGTGATAACCAAAAAAGTATTTGTTCAAGGACTGGGATGTTTTTACCTGGTAGGATGTTGATGGATACAATAGCAAGTTTTTGTGGGTATTTATGTGACAGTTTAGAATGAGAAGCTCAGCAGGTTGAAGTTTGGGATGGAGACAGTAAGTGGGGTGAGATTAAGCTGTTTGGAATATAATATTTTGACACCACCACCTTTTTTGGAATTCTATCTAGTCAGTACATGTTAAATCCTGGAGTAAGATTTCAATATCTGAAATGTGGGGTTTAAGGTTTGTTAGAAGTGATCCAGGAGTGAAAATCAGTCATTTTATTGACTAAGATTAGTATGTTTAATGAGAGAATGTTTAGTTGTTTTGAGGGAGGGAAGGGAATGTTTGGTGACAGGAGAGGGGGTGTGGGGGTAGTATTAGCAGAGATGGTGAGAGTGGTTGGGGAGGGTGGGCCAGGGTTTGGATGAATGTCACCAGAGAGGAGTAAAGAAATGTGGAAGAGGATTGGTTGAGAAGTGTGGAGGTCATAAGTTGAAAGTTTAAGTTTCAGTTTTGGACAAGTATTAGTAGTGGAAAGGATGTAGAGTTTGAGAAGGTAGATGTAGGAGAACTAATATAGTGAGGATGAGATACTGTAGAAATAATTGTTGCTATTTATAGTAGATAAGCAGGTGCTGATGGGATTTGGTTGAATATGGTTTACATTATAATGATAGCTACTGAGGAAGGACAGGAAGAAGAACAATGGCACTAGAAAGTACAAGAGGAACATGATTAGTGAATGTCTATCTAGTATCAGAAAATAATTGGATAGTGCAGTGGAAAATGTGGGTAAAGTTGAAAATGGGAAAGGAAGCATTAGGTTTGTAGGGGAGGAGGAGTAGTTGTAATGTCAAAGTGTTAAAGTGGGGGTAACAAGGTGATAGGTTGGAGTGTGAGGAAGGGGTGTGGTTATGTAATGAGGCTTGGGTAGAAGTCTAGGTGTTGCTTGGGGTGGGTGGGAATTGGTGTAGGGTAGGGGAGTGAACTGAGCCCGAGCATAGTGAGGGTGAATGGAGTGGGCTGACCTAGACTAGGGAATGCATGCAAGCAATAAAAAAGTCTATAAAAACAGTCAGAGACCTGAGAATTGAAGGATAGTTAAATAAAGTATGAGTGAGTCCTATAGTCAAAAGGAACAGGCAGAAATCAGGAGAAATCAAAAAGTCTAAAGAAGCAGGGAGAAATAGGAGAATTTAGACTAGGGAGATACTCTACTAGATAGACTTTTAACAAGGAAGGAGGAGTGCAACTAACAATATGGGAGGGGGTGTTAAAATAAGTTTATATGCAGCCTAGTTTAAACACTATGGTAGGGTAAGTGAGAAAAAAACACTCACAACTTGTAGTTACCAACCTGAGTGGGAGTGAATTGTCATATCCTTAACACACACAGCACCACAAACTCTGGTGTTATTCACTCTCAACTTATTGGCGATATCACGTAGCTTTTCACTGTTCTCATCTTAGTCAGGAATCTGTAAATTACTACACCAAGTGAGTGCAGAACATTTTCTTTTTGTCATTACCTGAAAACATGCATCTGTGAAACATATCCTTTTAATAGCAGCTTCTAGTGGCTAATTAGTTGTTAATTCATTAATTAACCAATGAAAACAGGTATATTCAGCACTAGTCAATGTTCTTTTACTTTTCGTTAACCTGTATTTGTATTTGTATTTTGACCAAAAAAAGTAAAATAAAAGTAATTAATGTTGCAGCATTAGGTATGTGATTTTCACCTTTATTTGAAGGGCCATGATGTCAGCACAAACAATCCAGAGATTGTTTGATTTTTGTGTGATTTTTTTATGTGCTTTATTAACTAGATTGATTGATATACTGTTTAGAAATAAACACTTTAGGCAAGAATTAGATCAGAAAGGTAAAATAAAATCATAAAATAAGACTGCTAACATGGTACAAATGATAGAGTTGCTGCTATAAACACATATTCTAAGAAAGCACATAGAGCATCAGAGAAATATTTATTACTACAACTAGAAGAAAATAAAACATGTTTCAGTCACCTTAAATCCAAAAAGGTGTATTAAAATCACTATGTGATACTCTTTCCCTCATCCTTTTACTTATTTGTTTTTTTTTTCTGCTTCTAGGCAATATATTAAAAATAGAATAAGAATTTAGAAATTAATAAAATGATTCTTTCTAGCAACTGTCTTAAAGGGAGTAGTGTCACATCAATTACTTGGGAAAAGTGGCTGGTCATCTCCAGAGGAAAGAAAATGTTCACTAAGGAAGCTAGAAAAGACAACAAGTTACAGTAGCAGGAATGGCAGTTATGTCAACTGAGTAGCCACTGCCAGGGAGCCAAAAAATCAGTTATTTTATTTAAATGCCAAAAAGTGGTAACTCAAATGCTATACACCTAAGTGGTTTGTGTTATACTTTAGAACAAAGACTGAAGTTCATTTTCAAGCCTAGCCAATATCCTGAAGTCAGAATCAAATCTCATACTGTGTATCATTGAGGTGAAGGTCTTAACTATTATGCCAATACCACTGCACTTTAGAAGAAAGATTGATTTAATCAAATCATAAATCATTTAAGGCAGTGTTTAAGTGGGGTGAAATGCACAACCATGCTAAGACCATTCTTAATCTTGAAGTCCAGCCTTAATATGAAGGAGCTGAAGGCCAAGGAATTTCAAACTACAAGGGAGGAGTATTCTGAAATTTGGACAGTAGGCCACATGCAATGTTGCTTCCTTTTATGGAGGCCATGGCCAAACATACATATTTCTAATTTCTGAAATATACATTACTACACTGCCGACAGTTATACTTAAGTGTGTGATCTAACTTTTTACGGATAAATCATATGGATCAGTTTTGGGCCCTCTCCTATTTGGCAAATATTTCTCAAACTTTCAGACCAGCACTTAGATTCATAGATTAGTACTAGGCTAACTGCCCCCCCGAGCCATAGCCATTAGCCAGCCATTTATCCCCTGTGAGACTCAAACCCTGTACCTTGTGTTTGTAAGGCAAACACCTTAACCATTAGGCCACCCTCCCGACCCTTCTGGCTTATAGTTTACTAAGTTTGCAGAAGGCTGTAAATTGGGTGCTATTCGATCTTCAATGGACTTACAATTGCTCCAACGTGGATTAGACATGTTAATAATTGGTATAAGGACAACACTCTCAAATTAAATGTAAAAAATGTAGAATCATTTGTTTTGGTACACAAAACAGTTTTTCTTACCATATAGAATATGCCTCCTTCAAATCAAACACTGTTGTAAGGGTTATGGGTACTTTTGCTGATAATTCCTTATCATTTGACTATTATGTCTCTATAGTAGTTTCAACAAAACATTTTTTTCCAAAGACATCTCCACTAGATCCAAGGAAGTGTTAATTCCCCTTTACTCAGGAGAGTCTGGCAGCCCATTTTCTGTAGGCTCATAGCAGATTACTAGGCTATCAACCCAGAGGTCATTTCAAGCCTAACCGTTTCATCCCAATGTAATGCCATAGAAATGTTAGTTAATACCCAAGATTGCATTTAGTAATTATTGCCCATGTCCAGGAGGGTTGTGGGGGCTATTCCCAGTAAGAATTTATGGTGCCCCATCCACTTGTCCAGGTTGCTTTTGAACAGTGTCATAGAGGTACTCCATTTCACATGAATAGGTAGCCTAGTCCAAAGATGCAGCAGTTGCTGGGAGATACAGCTGTCCTTCCAGCATGTCCTATTTGAGTCCCAGGCCATGTTTAGATCCCTGGAATAGGTAGCCCTATCCTGTTTGATTTATGGATATGCAGCAAGTTCATTAGGTTTGGATCTGAGATTGTTCTGTAAGCCAGGCATAAGTCTCCCCTAGAAAGTCTATATGATACAGAGTAAAGTGACAGGTACTTTGTCTGGGTATAGCATGTGCTGGAGTCCCTTGATCTTCTTTGTTAGAAACCTCTAAGGTCTCTCTAGTTGCTACAGGTGCTTTGTACGGTACATACCGAATGGGGAATTACACTCAATTATGGGCAATATTAGTGCTGAGTATAGAGGGGCTATAACCTGTTTTGCTCTAGAGGCAATGTCTTTACTAATCAAGTGTGCTATGTAGAAAACCTTCCTTACTACAGTAGAGACATGGTGGTATAAGGTAAGTTCACAGTCTACTTGTGAACCCGTGGGTACTTAGGATATTGTTGTGGATTTGATAATGGGAAGGGATATTGTTTGCACTGAAGGGATTGATAATGCATTTCTTTTCATTCAGTTTGAGACTGTGACTAACACACCAGTCATTGGTCTGTGTAAGACCCCCCTGGAGTATACTGACATCATTTGGAAATTCAATAATTGCACCCAGTTTACAGTCATCTGCTAACTTGGGCAGCCACAACCCCTTAGTTCTGACCTAAACTTCTGCAGAGTATATACCAAACAGTAGGGGTCCCAGCACTGATCCCTGTGACACCCCGTTGGTAACAGGTCTGCTAGCTGATGAGCAGTCACCCACTTTCATAGGGTGTGTCTGGTTTGTGAGGCATTTAGCAACACATCTTACAACAAAGAGGTTTACATTCAGTTTACTACATTTATCAGTAATGCCTGAATGTGGGATTGTGTTGAAAGCCTTTGCCAAGTAGAGGTATGCTGTGTGCACAGATTTGCCCTCATCAATAGCCCTGGTTATATTTTGAAAAAATCCACAAGATTTAACAGGCAGGATCTGCCCCTGATGATGCTGAATTGGGTAGGATTCAGGGTTGGGAGGTCGCCTATGTCTTTATTTATTAGGTCCATAACGATATGTTCCATGGCCTTACAGATGAGGTTGGTTGGGCTTATGGGTCTGTAATTCCCACAGTCTGATTCTAGACCACCTTTGTGGAGGGGAATAACTGTTACTGTTCTCCATTCTGTAGGAACAAAGCCTGTGGTTAGACTATGAAAGCCTGTGGTTAGACTATGATTGAAAAGGGTACTTAATGGTGGTGCTAGTTCACATTTTAGTCTGTTTAGAAGACAGCCTAGAGTGCCATCTGTTCCCATAGTGGCTGTGTTTTTTTGCCTTGGACAAGGCTTTGATGATCTGTTCTTCAGATATGTAGGGTGGGGGGGTGGGGGTTGGGGCAAAGTGTACAGATTTGGAGGGGATAGGGGTGAGCATTGGTGGTTCACTACGCATTGGTGGTTCAGTGGTAAAATTCTTGCCTGTCACATCGGAGGCCTGGGTTTGATTCCCAGCCAATTTAGCATGGCATTTTACTCTCAGGCCCCAGTGGCTTAATGTATAAGGCACTGGCCTCCTAAGCTAGGGATTGTGGGTTCAAGGCCCATCTGGGTTGATATAATCTATTATATCCAAGTAGCTAAATGGATAGAGTTATATTATGTATAGTAGGTCTTGGTTTTGAGTCCATAGCAGATAGAACATGTCTGTAATTTAATGTTTAATTTTGTGGGAAGTTGGCATAATGGTTAAGGTGTTTACCTTGCAGACACAAAGTGCAGGGTTTGATTCTCACATGGGGTCATTGGCTAGACTTAAAATGGCTCATAAAGATAGTTAGCTTAGTAATAATCTATGAAGCTATGAACCTAGAAATTTTCACCAAACCTATACACTAACAGGTTTGCTATCTCTGAGGGGCCAGTGTGTGTGATACTGTTGGTCACTAGTTCTGTTCATGCTTGGGTCCTACCTTTTAGGCTACATATGTAGCTGTAAAAGGCCTTTTGGTTATCCCTGGCTGTGCTAGCTATATTTTTTTAAAGAGGCTCTTAAAGGATTTGACAAGTTGTCTTATTTGCTTGTTGAGGCTGAGGAGGGTGCTTTTCCATTGTTGGGGTCTCACCTTTGTTTTCATGGACAGCAACTTTTTGCATTTATTGTAAAGTTTGTTGATGCTGGATGTCCACCATGGCAGCTTAATTTTACTTGGGGCTCTGGCTTTGACTCCTTCTGGTACGGTGGGGTCTATACACTTGTGCAAGTGATTGTACGGGGCTTTAGTGTAAGTTTTGGTGTAGATACCACTTGCAGCTAGGGTGGGGCACGGAATGTATTTATACCTTCACCTAGGAGATTATAGTTTGTCTTGGGTGAAGTTTTTTAGTCTGATTTCACTCTTTGTGAGTTCTGGTGTTAGTGTCAGATCATAGGTCACTGATTTGTGGTCAGGTTTAACCATTGAAGGTCCGACAGTTGTGGTAGTGCATCCATTTGACATGTTGGTGAGGACCATGTATAGTATGTTTGTTCCTGTTGTTGGGGTATGAACAATTTGTTCTAGTGCATTTGAGCTAACAAAGTCAAGGAACTTTTGCACTAGTGGGTTCAAGCTAGAGCAGGTTTCCAAGTTGATGGTGGGATAACTGAAATTCCCCATAACCAGAGTGTTCAGTAATATTTGGATTGTCGCCAGTATGAGTAAGCTTCATGAGCATCATGACCCACAGAGGGGGGATATATAACTGGCTATGACTTGAATGGGGAATCTTACCCATCATAACCTGAACTTGGAGTAACTCCATGGAGTTGTCCAGTCTAACTAAATGGAAGGTGTATTTATCTCTAGTATAGATAGAAACACTGTCTCCTTTGGTTCTCACATGTTCATTTTGCAGTCAGAAGGTGTGGAGGGTATTGTAGCCTTGCAAGCCCGGTGTACTCTCTGGAGCCTTGAACCAGGTTCTCCACAGACATCTACATCTTCCAGTGACAGACGTTTTTCCACGGTGTCCAATTTTTGGTTTAAGTTCCTAGCGTTTAGCACCATGACCTTATTTTGTTATGATTGGCAAATTTCACATCAGTAAGTTTGTTTTTGAGACTTTGCCTAAAAAAGACACTATGGGGAGGCAAGAACCTTTGCCAGCAGCTGAAAGCCTAGAAGTGCCAGGTGCAAACCATCTCTGGTAAAGCAACAAGGTTTGTCGACCATGGCTTCCCAGGCCGACAGGACCTGGATCCCTTTTGAATGACACCAAAAGCTAAGCCAAATATTGAAATCAATCATTTTTGTTTATACTGTGGCATCATTCTAGGTGAGAGTAGTTTGCTGCTCAAGGCTAGGGACATAACTGCGTGGGACGGGATCTATACTATTGAGCGAACAGCCATTTCACCAAAAGTGAAACAGCCGAGCACACTTTCACGAAATTGCTTTTCACTGAAAAAGCACTTTTGCGAAATTTTGATTAAGTAAGGGTGAAAATGTGGGGAGATGGATGGTGCTGAGATCATAGCACAGTGGGGATAATGGAATATTGCCTTTTCGCCACTTCAGTGCAATCTTGGAGTGAGAATATAAAAGTAGGGGGGTGCAGGGGGGCTTGCCCACCCCTGTGTAAATGTAAGTTCTGTGGGGTTTTTTTTATTTTATTTTTTAGATTTTTTTTTAACACACTTTAGTAAAAGTTCTTTTTCAGTGAAAAGCACTTTCACTAAAGTGTGTTTGGCTGATGTGGTTTTGGTTGTTTGAGCTTTCGCTCAATAGTATGAGGTCATGTACCAGTCAGGTACATCTCAGGTCATTCAAACCAACATGAACTATGACAGAGTCATAACGGTACTTGTTGCTGAGAGTCCTGAGTGCATGCATGGCCTAACGAAGTCTGGCACTGGACAGGCAGCTGACTGTGGCATTCTCCTTGTCCAACCAGGTGAGTAGGACATCTGTGTGTCTCACTATTGAGTCTCCAATGACTAGAAAACATGTTTTTTGAGTATTATGCTTTATGGCCTTGGTTGGTGAGACACTGGTGTTGCTATGTGTCATGGGAGCTGTGGGAAATGATTTAGTTGTAGCAGTCTTATGTTTTGGAGGTCTCTGGGGTCTTGGTAAGTTTTTTTGAGATAACCTCCATTTATGTTGATTTTTTGTGTTGGATGCATACTATGTGTATGAGTAGTGGTACTATGTGCATGTGTAGTGGTGGGTGGGTTGACAAACTCTTCCGTGTTACTGTTATGAGTGTGAGAGAGCAGAGATTCAAGATTCTTGGTGTAGACACATCTCTCACACTCTCTTCTAGAGTGAGTTATTAGTAGAGGGTTGTCGGTGTACATGAGGCAATTGCTACACTGCCTCAAGAGACCCAAATCAACAAGGTGTGCAGGAGAAGCAAGGGTAGTCCAGCTTTCCATAATGATATGTTGAAGACTGTTGTCACTAAGAGATGCTTTTCAGGATCGATCAAGGAGAAACTCAGTGGATGGATATTTCTGCCTGTTTTTTTTTTTTGGTTGATAATTTAATAGGTTTCAGCACACTAGCAGTATTTACTTGACTGGGAAAGTACTAAGGATGAGGGCTACACTAATGTGCTACAGCTGTAACTAAGTGAAAAACTGTTGAATTAATCTGTCCGGCTATGGCACAAAATTGAGCAGCAGTGGATGATGTTGCACAACACACAAAGAAGAAGAAAACTTCTCAAATGAAGGGCTTAAATATGACAAGATAAACCCACCTGAAAATTTCTGAAAAGTTCAAAAAGGCCAATAAGGATGCTTATTCTAAGCCCTAGACCAACCCCCAGAGGCCAGAAAGATTCCAATCAACATAATCCTCTCACTAGAGTGCAGAAAGGCCCCTTCCAATCCAAAAAGGCCTGGAAAACATGTTCAGAACAAACAGCTACTATAGACCCAGAAGCAGCAAACCTGTATCTGGACTAAGCCACAGATACTAGTTCCCCTAGTTTCAGTGGGAACCATTCAAAAATGTTTAACATACCAGAAAAATAGCAGAGAGACACTAAAAAATGTTTAAAACAGCAGAAAATCAGCAAGGAGACTCTAAAGAATATTTTAAACAGTTAACAAATCAGTTATTATAATACTGCTTGGCGGGAAAACCCAAACGAGCAGAATAGATTGCTTTGCAACACTGAATACCAGCAAATACTAAACAGTGAAAATAGGAAAAAATTAGCTTAGTCAACAGTAAAAACAGCAAAAAACATTGATTTAACACACACAGTAAGGCAGACAATTACAGTACAACAGTGTAGATTTGTACATAGTCTATAAATATAGTATTAAAGTAGGCTTGTGGCAATAAAAACATTCAGTACATAGAATAAATAAGAAAAAAAACAGGCAACTTATGTTTTTTTGGAAGCTCAGAAGCCTCTAGTCATCTGGCATCTCATCTCAGAATTGTGGCTGGTAGCCCACTTCAGTTCAGCTTGGTACAAACAAGTAGAAACCTGCATAAATGCAGGGCTTAAATACCAGAAGCTAAAAACGTGAAAAAATTAAAAAGGTTCAGAAGGACCAATGATGATGCTTATTCCAAGCCCTAGAGCAACCACCAGAGGCCAGAAAGATTCCAATCAACACAATCCTCTCACTAGAGTGCAGAAAGGCCCCTTCCAATACAAAATGGCCTGGAAAACATGTTCAGAACAAACAACCACTATAGACCCAGATGTAGCAAACCTGTATCTGGACTATGCTACAGCTACTAGTTCCCCTAGTTTCAGTGGGAACCACTAGAAAATATTTAACACAGTAGAAAAATAGCAGTGAGACACTAAAAAATGTTTAGAACAGCAGAAAATCAGCAAGGAGACTCTAAAGAATGTTTTAAACAGCTAATAAATCAATAATTATAACATTGCTTGGTGGGAAAACCAAAACAAGCAGAACAGATTGCTTTGCAACAATAACACCAGCAAAGACTTAACATATAGTGAAAACAGCAAAAAGAGCTTATTAAACAGTGAAAACAGCAACAATTTTAATTTAACAGGCTCAGTAAGGCAGACAATTGCAGTACAGCAGTGTAGATTATTACACAGTATATAAATACAAAGTAGGTAGCAGGCAATAAAAAAGTGCAGTAAGCAGTATAAATAAGCAAAAAAACAGGCAGCGTATGTTTTTTTGGAAGCTCAGAAACCTCTAGTCATCTGGAGTCTCTTACAGACTGCTCCGTGCAAATCTGTCTAGCCTTTCGTGCCATGAAAGATCCAACCGTATTTGATATCCTATTTCTTCACAGAACTAATGGCGCAGCAAATAGTTGGATAAAAGACCTAAACCTTTTTCAGATATACAAGACATGTTTGTTTAATAGATTCATATCCCAATGTATCCCTCACCTCCTGAATAACCTTCTACTACATGTCAAGCAGATTAGCACCCTATCCACCTTCACTGTAAACCTAGATAATTAGATAGGCAGCCTGAAAATCTTTTCTGGTCTATATTGTATTGCCCTCCTTGAGGCTAGAGGGAAATAATGAATATATTTTTTTGCGAGGCTTGAAACGGTCTGCAGACCGAATGCCGAATACTTACCTATGAACCTATTGCTCTAACGTGCTTTCTATTGCAGTGTACTGAAGCTTAGACCTGAAATGAAAACCGTAATGTTTTGTAGTTAATAATTTCTGATATATCAAGGTTATTTTGGAATTCTGCACCTCTACAGAATTGGTAATACTTGTTACCCAATAACTAAGCTATGGCTAAAATCAGACAATCATTAGGGCAGAAGGCTAAAGCTGTTTGGTGCAAATGAAATGCATTTGTGCCCAGGGTACAAAGCTGTTTGGTGCAAATGAAATGCATTTGTGCCCAGGGTACAGGGTTTGATTCATTCCATGTTCATTTGCCTACTGCTTAACTCTCAGCAAGTCACTTAACTAGTCAGTGCTTCCAGACCGCCTCTGAAAAAGAGATAACTGGGTAAACCCACTGGACACAAGTAACAAACAGGTGAATTAATTTGAAGTGCGCAAAGAAGGAGTATTTTTTTATATCTTGTGAAGATGCGAGTCCTAGCTGTACTATACATCCATATGTCTTTGTCATCTTTTATTTTTTCCAGAATGACAACCTCTTCCTTCTTCAGTCAATTCCATTACTGCCCTTTTTAATCCTTTACTTGTTCTACAATATCCCAGTGTAATGCCCACTCTCAATGAGGAGCCACGCCTTTTAGATTAATATTCATAATGCCAGAATCTGGTATGCCAGAAGGATAAGAATCTGGGATGGATTGCTAATTCTGAGCTGATCACCCATACCGTTTTCAGTGGGACAGTCCTATATCCCATGGCAACCATGAGTGGGACATGAAATGTCTCAGTTTAGAGACATTTTCTTTTTAGAGTTATTTTAATTTATCTTTTATCTGCACCAGAGAATGTTGTGTTTCATGACCGGAATCCGAATATGTACTGCATTTGCTTTTGCTCCAAAGCATTTCTCATTTAAACAAAGAAATCATGGCATATTGACATATTTTCTGTTTTATTTTGCTAGAAATAAACCTGCATTGTTTAAGCAAGCTTTTTTACCTTTATTTATTTATGCATTTATTTTTAGAAAAAGACCTGTATTTGTTTTGTTTTACTTCTGGAAACTGGACATCAAGAATGTAAAGGAACACATTTTTGGAATATAAGGACCGGTTCTGTGACTCATTTCTGTGGATCTGCAAAGTTGAATCAGAGCCAGGTACTAGCAACAACCAGGGAAGCAGCAGAGAGATGAAACTATGAGCACTGAGATGTATTTTGTTGTTCCAAATTTCAGACACAGATAGGATTGAAAGATTTACAGGATTGTAATACTGCACTTCTTAATGCATATGTATTCTTTCAACAGAAAAAAATACTATATTTCCTGCTATATTGTGATTTTTGGAAAATAGTTTATTGAACATACTGAATAGTTAATATGAATAATGCATTGCATTTTAACAGCAGAAAGGTACTGGTAATGATGTGTTCATTACTGAGCATCAGTGGTTAGAATTTGTGTACATTTCAGAACATTTCATTTTTGTGGTGACATAGATAACTTAAAGGAAATTCAGTGGAAAGCAACAATGTTCCTTGTCAGTAGCCATAAGATACAATGGAAGAACTTAACTTGAATAATGGGTGTGAGAAGATAATATAAATACCTGTGCACATTAATATAATTGAACATTTCCTTGATGGTACAATAGTTCAAACAAAAGTAAAGTTTAAGAACAAAGAACAAAATTTGAAGCTAAATGATGAACATTTCAGTGGAGAAATAATGATATTTTCCACAGCAAGGATAGTCGATAACTAGAATATCCCTGGGTATGATATGATGAAAACACTGAGGTGAATGCAATAATATAGATAATAATTTATGCAATTCAAAAGAGAGATGAGAAAATAAAGTGCTGCTAAAGTAAGATCTTTAAGTTTCCAAGACAAATGTAGTAAAGTAAATTGTGATCTCCCATATGTATTTCTATATTGAGTGTAAGTTTTAAATTGGACAAGTCATGGCATAGAGAGACAGGAATAATTTGTCTCATAAATAAGTATAAAAGTTCAGGTACAACATATAGAGCTAACACAAGATCCAAAAAGCTGTTGTTTAAAAATAACAAGAAAATGAATAAATTCATTACTCAAACTTCTGAATAAATTATTTTAATAATTAATGAAGCACTTCACTGACAAGTATTACAAAACAACACTGATAAGTACATGGGCAATAAAAATACATTTTAGCACAGGTTAATGGCCATAAAACTTATTGATAGCCAACACATCATAAACTTGACACCAGTTCAACAAACCTATTAACATTTCCTGAAGATTTTACATTTTTGAGCATTATGTATGAGATGATGTTAAACACTGGATAACCATTCATAAGTAGAGACCAAAAATGTTAAAGTAAGTCTTGGGTAATACTTCAGTTTGATTATAGGGCTTTTGTCCAAAGCATTTCACTAAACAAGAAATTGAATAATGAATAAACAACCCCCAGGATTTAATAAAATCCATGTAGAGCCTACATGGAATGTATCTGTGTTCATGGCCACTGTTCCCCCTCGGCAGTGCACCATGCATAATAATGATGGCGTGTTGCCGAGGGAGAGATGTGGAACACGGTTATTGAATTAGTGTAGGGAGAGGTGTAGTGCTAACTGTGGTTGGAAATGAGTATGAGACTCCCTGCAAAGTCCTTTTTAGTTATTTTTTTACATGTTTGTGCAGTGCGATGCAGAGCGCAGCAATGCCAAGTTGCGCTCACATATAAGATAGCAGACACCTGTCAGACATATAAAAATAGAAACTGGATATAATTATTTATTTAAAGGTGTGTTTAAGCATGTGTGTTGTGTGGCATGGCAGGGTGCTCAGCATGGCTTATAGGTATCTCAGTGGTATATGTGAAGGTATACCAGATTTCTTAATATCCACGTAGCTAAATGGATAGAGTTACGGCTTCTTGTGCTGTAGGCCCAGGATCTGAATACATGGAAGGGAAAATATGTATCTAATTTTGATATACATATTATACAGACAATTTTAAAATATGGCCCTGTTGTGCTCTGCTAACTCTGATCAACTGTGCTTAGACCTGCCTTAGATTTGCTAAGCACTGCATAAACATGGTAATGGCTGTCAATGCTTCCACGCTGCTCAGCTCTGCTTGGCTAGTTTGCGTGCTGCTTAGCTCTGCTAAGACTACAGTTCTGCAAGTTTTCATGCTTCTCAGCTCACCTGCACTGGTTTGCATGGTGCTAAATGATGCAGAGCTTTTTTGAATGTTGCCCATTGACGTGTAAGGGTGGGAAGACAGCCTATATTAAGCCCAATAGGTGGTAATACAGCAGAATCCACAGGAGTTTTCTCAACTGAAGGTATAATATGGCTGGTGGTGTTGGTGAAGGTATGTGCTTTCGAGTGCAGGGTCGGGGTATTCTGAATTACAGGGTCATGGTTGGGCTCTTCATGAAAAAAACATGATGACAGGCTGCTGCAGGGTGGTTTCCAGGGCTCTGAGAGTAAGGTGGAGGCCTAGGATTGGCTGGCTAGAGGACTCACCTGTGTTACTGGTATCCCCTGCACATGTGAGCATTGTCATCACCACCATAACAACCTGAAAAGGTGAAAGAGGGGAACCTTGGTCATCTGGGTCCAAGAGGTGAGGGCAGGGAATGGCCACAAGTATGTAAGTAATTTTACCTCTGTTTTACCAATATGTAATCTGAATGTCTGCAAAAGTGGTATGCATAATGGTGTGCTTCTGTCCCAACAGATGGAGCTGAGAGGGCTCGCAATGTCAAGTCACATGTCAGGTGCTTAGGCAAGTTGTGCTGGAAGTGTAATGAGTATGGATGTATTATGCTAACTGTAGCAAAATAAGCAAGAAAGAGTAAAGAATTAACTGCAATAAAGTATATATAATAAAGTTTGTAGTGCAATAAATGTGGAATTAGAGCTGTAGTGCAATGAATGAATAATACCAACTGTAGTTCAATAAAAACATGAAACAATATCAATAACACCAAGGAAAATGGTATATATCAGGACTGTGTTCTCATAACCATTGCAGTAGAGTTGTACGGATTGAGGCTGTAAGGTAAGGAGCTGCAGTCAAGTATAACACTGTAATAGCTGTAGAATGCAAATCTAATGGCTGCAAATTGTAGTGGTTAACTCATATAGTACTGTTCAAGGCTGTCTCTAGGCGAATATTGGTCACATAATGTTCTGTTATTCACAGACATCAGGTAATTAAGGTATATGGGTGGAGTAGTCCACTCCATGAGATGATATTGTTTGTTGACTTCACAGATATAATACTGAAATATAGCTTGCATACTATCTCTGTTATGCTTGTATTTCATGCATGTGCGTTCTACTGTCACTGCAGTTTAGTATAACACTGTAGTAGTACTACCAGGTCATAGTTTGGTTCCAGGTGAGCTCTAGGCAAATATCAGTCAGTCAGTAATCAGCAGTGACTCAGTAGCTCAGTTTGTTAAATGCACTGTATGTAGTGCATTTTGCCACATACAGTCCAGGGTTCAAATTAAGTGCTATGTAGCAATAAATATTAAAGTAGCAGTCACATAATGCTTGCAATTTCTCTCTCCACAGGAACTACAGGTAAATGGGTGAGCTAGCCAATATTATGAGTAGATAACTGTGTGTTTATATGTCACAGACTGTTAAAATCGTTAGCAAGAATGTGTTCATCAGCAATCTTCAGTCGGGAATAAACTGTGTAATCCTGATATGGCTATATGCCTGGAGTATCTGTAAAACGTTGCTGCAGTTATTTAATACATACTATGCAGATGTCCCCTGCAGTCACTGCTAGTGGGTTCTATTCCCATGCCTGCCAACCAAGCCATGACAGCTGTTTAGTGTCTGTACTGTGCACATACATGTCTCTCAAGTGTCACAGTTTCATGTTATGGAATTAATAGTGCGTGATCCATCTGTCACAGGATTACCATGGAAATTATTTCCTACATTGCAAAGTATCACCAAATCAGCCTACAGAACATTTTGGTAGTTATACAGGTCCACCTGATGTGCAAGGGTTCTGTGTAACTGTGTACTAAGAGTTGTTACTGCTTGGCCCATACTGTCCCATGCAAATAGCTTGAGAGGTATGTATGTGCTACATCAGCTATAGGAGACTTGTAGTTACTGCACACATAAAGAAAATACATATCCCATACAGTAGATAGTAGTGCTGTTGTCAAGGAAATAACTAGCAATGTTGTAATGGACTGTTTTTCTCTCTCTTCCCACCCCTTTTTGTCATTTATTTCTTATTTTTATTCATTGGTTATGTTTACTATTAACATATGTTGTTACATTAACTGTATTTTGGGACATATGTTTTATTATTATGTGTTATAATGGTTGCATATTAACATATCTTGTTAAATTACCTATTTTGTTGGTGTTATGCTGTAACGTTTACTGGCATGCCATTAGCATGATGACTGTTCTCTTATTTATTGTTGGGTTTCACATAATATGTATTGATATGTAATTGGGTTATTTCCAATGTTCTGCCATGCTATTACTAACAATGATTTGTTCACAACTAACTTATAATTATTGCTATACCTCCATTACCACAGCACGTCAGGGTAGGCCGGTTTTGGCTGATCCACCTACCCTGCCTCAAACGGCCGTGGCACCAAGTGCTGGCACATCAAGGACCCAGACTGGTGGTGCCCCCTCCACTGCCCCTGCATCAGCTGAGGCATCAGGTGGGACCACCTCAGGGGATGGGGCCCGACCTCCCCCTGGGAGCAGTGGTAGAGGGGCTGTTGTCACCCAGGATCAACTGCCTGTCATGGTGTCCTGGATTGTTCATTGCAAAAATGAACACTGCCTGTGCCAGATTGAGAGTATACTGGCAACCTGGTGGAGAAACCTCGCCCTGGTGCCCACCCTCCAGCACAACCACCCTTGGGACAGTGAAGGAGCAGTGGCGACAGTCCCAAGGGGTGGATGTGAGTCATGCTGCTGCTGCCGTTTGGAGGCATGCGTGACTTGGATTCCACAATACCCTCCCCATCCAAGGTGTTCATCCACCTCATGTATCACACACACCACCCCTGTCTGCTGCCATGTCTGTCTGTGTATGCATCCTCTCCTACCCAACTTACCTCCCCACACATACCTATGTTCCTTCCCCAAAATTCCACTCTCACCTTAATAAAAAAAAAAAAAACAAAATGGGCACCTGTCTCAAAAAAAAAAAACATATTGCCCCATACACAGCTCTCCATTTTGCACACGTGTCCACTGGACACAACTAATTTGGTCCAATTGGCTTGACAATGCAGTTATGTTGTACTCACCCCTCTCTCTTGGGTTTGAGAGTCCAAATTCATCTACAGAAGCCGTCAAAGTGCACAGCTGTTGCTGTTCAAGAAATGGATAGGTATGGATCTTTCCTACACCCTTCCTGCACAACCCTACCTGCCTTTCTTTATGTTTTCCCCCTGCTTTCCCCCATTTCACCACTTTCCTATCTCCCCTTTTTTCTTTTCTTTATTTTTTTTAGTGCAGAGCTCACAGCGCAGCTTTGCTAAGCTCTGCTAAATAGAGCTTTAATGAATGAATGTGTTTCTGACATTGTTACACACATCTACAAAATAGACACCTCTGCCATGTTTCAAGCCCAAGCCCATCACACCCAGAGCATACTGCATTAACCCACCACACCACACAGATCTTAATTAAAATTGGTGTTTTCATCAAAACATAGTGATTGCCACTTATAATCATTAGGCATGTCTCACACAGCAGAAACTGGAATTAAAAATTAATGGGAAAATGGGAGTGTACCTTGGACTCTGGTGCAGCAATACACCACTAGACAGCCAAAGACATAAAATAGATGGAAGTGAGGCCTGTGATAGCAGGTAAATGTGTCCTTGTATCAGCAACATGTAGAAAGACACCCGCTAAGGCATCAATGTCAAAGAACATGTTCAACTTGGACCCTGGTGAAGAAATACAGCCATTGAAATCCATGCCCATACTGATGGATGCAGACATTGTGTGTCACAGCCTGTATGTCTGCACATATACCTTGCAAATATACCTGCTGTAGCAGTGACTCAGTAGCTCAGTCTGTTAAATGTCTTGCATTCAATAAATTTTGCCACACATAGTCCTGGGTTCAAATCCAGTCTTGTGTTGTTGTTCAGTTACATTATTGTGAAGACAGCAATTAATGACTGAGTCATGCAATCTTTATCTGCACAGGTTATTGCTAATTAATGAACTACTATCCAGTTTGGCAACTCAAAGGCCTGCAGGTAGGGACACATTGAACATATCTGTATAGCATAACTATATTGTCGCCTACTACTCTGTTATTGGTACTGTTGCATAACAGATGTACCTTAATTACATGCCTCGATTGGACTGTAAAGAGTAACGACAGGGATGACACAGCTGGCACAGTTACACGTACAGCTTGTTGTCCTCCAAAGTGTTCCCACTCCCCCCTATGTAAAGGTAGCTACTACAGACCTACCACACCTCCCAACCCCCTAGCACAAGGAATCCAAACATAGCCATACTTAATGGGGGGACAAAGGTCCAGAGATTGGGACATGTTTTACAGTTTGCTCCTACATAGATAGTAAGTTGATAGAATAACAGCTATTGCATTAGCATGCATATTCTGAGGGGTATGAAGTCTGACACTCAAATGTGTGTCTTCCATTACTGACCTCAACCCAAGATATTTGCCAGTGAATTGCCAGATGACCACAATATCATGGGACACTGACCACACATATGAGGTGAAACTGTTGACTACTGCATAAATCTCTAAAGTTGACAGTGATGGCACCTACACTCTGCAATGCTGTAGTCTCCACACCTCAGTAATGTCCATCTTAACAGCTAAGAAAGGGGCCCAGGTCTACATGAAGTACTTATATATTGCACAGTGGTGGCATGTTATTGGCTAATGATAGTGCAATTCAACTGTTTTAGCTGCAATTACCATATCAGAGCCACAGACTGGCGCAGAAGCAAGTACCTGGTAATGAGCAGTACCTTAAAAAGCCAAGCATCTGGCTATGAATAGCAAGTCTGTATGAGACTTACCTCACACAGAGAGCATATTTTCAAAAGATTAACGGAAGCAAAGTTCAACAAAGGAGTACTGCAGTCCCTTATAAAATTGTAATGAGTGCAAAACATCAGAATTCTTTATTATTTTCAAACTATTGGCAAATGAAAAATCAATCACTGACTGAAGAAAATAAGAAACTAGCCATTGAAAATACAATCAAATTCATTCCTTTCAAGAAGCTGTTATATACACAAATTATGGTAAATAATCTATATTATACCTTATCTAAATTAAATAAATTAAATCCTAACTTTTCGCCTATATGTCCCCATTGTCCAGATCAAACAGCTGATATTTTACATGTCATGTGGAACTGTACTAAGATACACAACTTATGGTGTTCCTTGAGAGTAAGATTAGAGAAGATGGGATATGAAAAATCAACCCTTACATAGGAGACAGCTATATTGCACATTAACATCAATCAACTTCCAAAAATATTAAAACATGTCTTTATTACGATGTGTGCCCTTATTAAATTATTTATTACAAAGAATTGGAATGTCATGTCACCAATTACATGGGGACATTTTTGCAATCTTGCTATCAGATATATCTCATCTCACAAATTAGTTTATTCAAAAACAAAAAACAAACGCTATTACCAAAAATATTGGGGTTACTTACTAAATATAATTCTTGACAAATAAAATTTGCCCACAAATTGACATGAAAAGCTAGCCTTTTAATAAGAATTGAATGTAGTATAACCAGTTTTCCTGCATCTTCCCCCTTCTCTTAGTATATGTGTATCTAGATATTTCCCTAACCATACAATAAATGGTTGAATTTCTATCTTTACTTTCTATATAGACTATCCACATTCCACTATCACTTATGAGACCAAATGAACATAAGAATTCTCATACTCTACTTGACAATGTAGTGACTTCTAGTGTATATATTGTATATATATATATATATATATATATATATATATATATATATATATATATATATATAACATTTTCTCAGAACGAGATTGTTGTCTGTTTTCTTTAGATATGTATTTGTATTGTTTATTTGTGTTTTTGAGTTATTGTATTGTTGTTATTATTTGGAAAAAAAAGAAAACTGAAATAAAGTGATTTTGGAGAGGAAAAAAAAAGGATTATTGCAGTCCACCAGGTATGTAACTGATTTCTCCATATAACAGGATGCAGATGGGAGGATGGATGGATGTGGAATAGGGATTACAACAGTAAGCCTATCTTAGATTTATGGTAATGACATCTCATTGATACTCAGCTGTCACCTACAGGCATGCCTCTCAAATGGCCCTGATTTCCACTCACATCTTAGCTCTGTGCCTCTTAATCCCTCCTACAATGGCTGGCTGTTGTAGGAAAGCTGGTGAATTACATGTAATACACAGTGGCAATAAGTAAGGGTGCATACTCTTGTAACATCAGACAATGTACACTGATTCACTTCCTCTCATTCTGATAATGTCTCATACAAATAATTCTAACATTTTAAAAGTGCCCCTGAATGTCCCTGATGTACTCTGTTGACATTTGTCCCTGTCTGGTTGACAGCTATGCCTAACATAGCTGTTAACCCGTTACAGCAAGATATCTAAACAAAGTCATAATTAATGGAGGGACAAAAGCCCCAAATTAGGGACATTGTAACTATTGCTCATACAAAGTAAGAAATTAAATAAAGTAACAGACATTACAGTAGCATAACTGTATTCTGAAGGGAATTATGTCTTAAACTCAGATGTCTGTCATTATTTTTGACATCACCCATCAATGATTGGCCAACCATTTGTCAGAAATCCATAATGTTGTGTGAAAATAACCAAAAGTATGATGCAAACATCTTGACATTCTGCAAACATCTTGCTCTGAGAGGTATGATGTCTACAGGAAATGTATTCTACAGCAGGTTTGTATTGTTTTCTGTCATTGTGGCACACTGGTGTTGCTGGACTGTCCCCATTTAGTGGTTGTAATAGTACACTGCTATTTGCATGGCAGTGGCTGTATGACATAGTAGTGGGAGGTTGCCCATAGGGGACACACCACAGTACACTGCAGTGCTGGGTTTAGGAACCTACAGCAGGATCTGTCACAGTACACAGGGACAAACCCCTGTAGTGCTACTATCTTGCTGTGCTCCACACATGTAGTATGTTGCCAGACTGTGGGGTATGATGTATGAGGGAGCAGTGGGTAGTTCAGGCCATTATGGGCATGCTGAATCTGTACATAGTGGACATCCACGTATCTGGTCCTCTAATGTATCCCCCTTTTGCTGTCTTTCAGGAACCATGTATCACAGATGACATGCCCCCTTCTCTGATGCAGAGAATGAGGTAATAGTGGATGCACTAAGTTAGCATCACCAAATGTTGTTGTCCAGGGGGAGGCATAATCATGAACAATGGGAACCATTGTGGGCAGACCTTGTGCAGGATGTCAATCAGATTGGCCAGCAGGACAGGACCTCTGAGCAGGTGCGACACAGAGCCACAGATATGGTGAATGCTATATGATGAAGGCCAGCTGATATTGCCAGGGATCATGCCACCACTGCTGGAGGGCCTGCAGTGGTACAACCACTCTTGGCCACAGAAGAATTCCTGGTAAACCTAGGAACACACAACAGTTTGCAGGCATCCATCACACCATAAACCATGGAGGTGGGTGCCACAGTGCCCCCAGCAGAGAAGTATCCAGGGAAGCTTACTGTGTCCACCATTATCAGTCATTGTGGCAAGCTGTGTATACCTGTACATTGGGTGTCGTCTAAATGCATTGGGGGGTTTGGAGTTTAAGTTCAGTTGTGCACACATACTCTTAATCTCAGCAATGCAACATATGGTGGTGCTGACAATACCTCTCCCTTACCCTTTCGTAGGTCTGTCAGGAGTTGCCCAAGCCTGTGGTCCTGTACCTGGTAAGCATGATACTGTTGTTTTATGGATCATATATACATTATGAAAGTTAAGGGCTGCCATATTCCACTATGTACACATGTTGTGTTTAGCCAGATTAGAACATTTGCATGTACCATTCTGAAACAGTTGACTGCAGTTCATTGACTGGGTAATCACATGTGTGTATCTGAATGAACATTAACACATTTACACTTATAATTATGACTGACTACTCAGCCTGGTATACATGAGGCAAGTAATCCAAGATGCCTGTTCAAACACAAAAGGTAGATGTTACATACAGTACCTGAGACAGTGAGACTAGCACTGGCATATCATTCTCAAGATAGGTGCACAAGGTGTAATTTGCAGTTCTATCACGTATAGTGTCGTACTGCATAACTTACAGATAAAGTGTGCTGGCAACTTTAACTGGATGTAGCTGATGTGCATGTTATAAAGGCTTTGACTTGTATGTGTATGTTCTTGTGAGGTTGTCTGCTGTGCATGGGAACAGAGATGAGAAGGTGTGAGACTGGTAATGGAGTTGTGGATCCTCATTTGTATGAGTCGTGTGGATTACCATACATAAAAGTGAAGGTAATAATGTACTGCTTTTGTCTTAGTTTTCATAGGTGACCAGGGGGATTGGAGTCTGTACCCCCTCACAACCTGATGTCAGTGTCTTATCGGACTCTGATGATGATGATGGCCATAGTGAGGCACAGGTGGGGTTGTTGGTGGCTGAATCTGTCTCAGAGGTTGACATCCCTCTTCTGCCCCCATTGTCTCTGTACACAGTCGGTATGCTACACATACCCAGTCCCCAGAGGCCACAGATATTGGACAGTCAAAGGGTGGACACATTGAACAAGGAAGTGTGGTAACTATGGCTCCAGTGAGTGTACGTATGTTTCGGGCCATCATGGAGGCACAGGCACATTCTGAATGGAACACCAGATGTATACTTAGAGTTATGGATGCAGCACAGTCTGACATCCTTGACTGCCTTCACCACATTGGGGACACCCTGGATCAGTTCACTGATGCAGTGGACAGATAGTGGGCTGAGGCAGTGTCTGTCTTGGGTTGCACATTGTCTGTGCTGCAATGTCTGGCCAGAGTTGGGCATCAGACCCATGAATGTAGGTCAGCAACAACAACTGCTGCAAGTCCATGTGGCCGTGTGCAATTATGCTCCTATAGTGGCAGTACCTCCAGCAATACAGACAGAGTGTGCCATCCACACCATGACATGGCAGGCCATGGGTATGTGGTCTAGGATGGTCTCACGGGGGACAAAGACCCATCAGACAGCAGACACCATCAGGTACTAGCACCACATCTGATCTTGGGCATGGTGGTGCTACTGCATCTCCTGGCAGAGCCAGTTCCCATGTTCGTGGCCAGAGATGATAAACTGTCCACTCTACCATGTACGGTCCACAGCTGTTTGACATACACATGTGTAGGGCTAGCACTGGGCTTGACTGTGTACACGCACACAAACACCACTGTCACATACAGGTCACCTACAGACAAACATGGCACCTCTCCATGGCCCGTGTAACCCCCACCCCTTCCTGACTAACACACATGCTGTCAACTGTTTGGAACAGCCTAGGCCTCCAGCACCCTCACACCACACCTTGTGCATGTGATACCTGTGCCACATCCCTGTAATCCATGCCATTGATCCAGGGGAAATGAAGCTATGTGTCTGATGTACAGGGTGACTACTTTACTTGACATGTACATGTGTAATGCAGTATTGTTTTGCCATGCCACTTGTGATACACAACAGATACTGTATGCTGGCATTTGTCATGACTATGCACCTAACTTTGTGTACCTTATGTTGTATGATGTTGTAGTGGTAGTATTACAGGATGACATGTGTCTCATGGACCTGTGTATATATTTCTATTCCAGGAGTCTGATAGAATAAACTATGGACGCATGACAGCAATACAGTATCAGAGGATGGCATGGCAGCACAGCAGAAATATGACATCAGCATGTTATGGCAGTATATATGCATGGCGCACTAGGTGCATATGTGCATAACATTCTAACAGGTACATTGGGGTCAGTCTGCATAATCATGCATTCATACTTTTGTGATAAGGTCTGCTATCCTTGATACATGTCACCAGGGATCTCTGAACATACAGTATATCTACAAGGTGTGGTGATGGAGTTGACAAATCTGCAAATATCCTGTGTCCGGATGTTATGTTCTCAGCGTTTGACTTTCAGACAATTGCGTATACACCAGTTGACATACCAGTATGTAGATGGTGTACATATTTGGCAGCATGCCCTGCTGCCCTACTATTGCCATAAACCTTGTTGTGGCAGTCATCAGGGACATGGGTAGGGATACATCAGGGAGTAAAACACGCAGAGTGAGCCAAGCCATCTCACTGTACTACCTTTTCAGGCAACATGTACAAAGCACCCACTTAGGCATCCATGATACTGTAAATGTGGTTGTCACTAAGTGGCCCACTGATGGCAGACATATGCAACATACAGACATCCAACTCCAACAGCTGTTCTATAAGCAGCAGTGCTCAACAGGGCACAGTCCCAGGTCCCCTACTGCTTGGACTGCATGCCTCCACAGTACATGTGAGTACTGACTGACTGTGGCTAACAATGTTGGCTGTGGCCTGCTACTTGTGAGGACTTGTACAGTCACTGTGTTATGTCCGTGTCTTGCATGACGGTATTACAAATACATGCCTGGTGACATAGTAATGGCCATAAACCCCAATCAAATATATATGTACTATCCTTTCCATTGGGGATTCCTATGTCCCCTGTTAGTAGCACGGCAGTCCCTACATGTGATGTACATACACAGGTGTGACAAGTAGCCACACAGACTGGGTCACACAATTGTACAGCTCATGCGGCATACATCAGCATGTCTGTACAGTGGTCTAGCAGGATTCATATGGCATAGCTGCCGACGCAGTCACCGGTAGGTGACATACACATACCCTCCATATACTCATCCCTCAGCATGCCACTATCTGACTACAACAGCTATGTGTTAACATACTTTTCAAACTATTTTGGCACATTCAGATGACAGTATAGCCACTCACAGGGTTCTATCACACCATCACATCATCAGTATGTGCTAATCACTGTTCATCTGCAATGCATGTCAGTGCCACCTGTGCCATTCAGCATACTCATAGGTGATCTGTGCCATGCATATAGGACAAGGTGTGATCCCACTTGATTGTATATGCTGCCTATCTCTAGAGAGCATAGTAGATGGATTATTCACCCTAAAGGCATTAAGCTACTATGTAACATTAGTAGTAAATGCTTGTTGGTGACATTTGTGTAACAGATGTAACGCACCCTTAAGACAAACCATCCATACTGGTATGGTACTGAGAGCACCTCAGTGCCCTTTTGCACATGCCATCTCTATAACTGGCTGGGTGGATGTCATCTCAACACTGGGGGATGTGGCTGCATCTCCAGTGGACTTGGGCAATATGTACTGTTCCTGTGATGAGGGGTAGTGATATCTCCAATTGTGATGGTTGTATGGCCATCATGCAAGTGACGGGCACATCTCCTATTGCTCTGTGTCATGATAAACAATGTTGTCAAAGCCTGACATACACATATGGCCGCATTTAGGCTAGCAGCAATTCCACTCACTGCAAACAGGACACGCCGCTGCATACATATACTGCATGTTAGCTGAATGTACAGTGGAAAACTTCCCAATGTAGTGGTTCACAGTACAGAGGGCAATGGCAGATGCACACACCATGCCTCATGTCTGCTAGTACTATCAGTGTAGGACACATAATGCATAGATATAAGCTGGCTATGTTGTGAACACTGAGATGCAGCTGTGAGTTTAGAACTCATACCTATCTACTGTTACACACTATAGCTCACAGTATTTATTGCATGTGCCATGGAGTTTATCTGATATTAGACTGTCAACCACCGCTCTTAAGATAGATGACATCAGCAGGCCATGTAGAGGAGGGCAATTTACAGGGCAAGAGCTAGATACAGGACCAAAAAGTGCATAACCATTGCATGAGGATAGGCCACGAGGGCATGTCTCTTGTGCTGCAAGGGGATAGATTTACACATACACACACACACACACACACACACACACACACACACACACACACACACACACACACACACACACACAGTTGGCTGCTGTGAGATTAGAACCTCTACCTATCGGCTGTTACACACTATAACTCACAGTACTTATCGCATGCACCATTGAGTTTATCTAATATTAGATTGTCAGCCAGGGCAATTTAGAGGGCAGTAGCTAGTTACAGGACCAAAAAGTGCATAACCATTGCAGAGGGATAGCCCATGAAGGCATGTCCATTGTGCTGCAAGGAGATATATATATATATACACTCACACACGCACACACACACACACACACACACACACACACACACACACACACACACACACACACACACACACACTGCTACATACTATAGCTCATACTATTTATCACATGCACCACAGATTACATCTGTTGAATATGTGATTGCAGGCACTGTACTTGCAGGGTGCACAAAGTAGGCTTGTGTTGGACAGCATGTTTGGACTACAGAGTGATATTGCTTAGTACTTTTATTTTATCTATTGTCCTAGGAGTAGGGTACCTGTTAATATCCCTGTTATATGTGGACAGTCACCAGTGTGGCCATATGTAGCTGGTTGCAGTTATATAGGCAAACGTGTGGCCAGAGACACATGCATTGGAACCATTATACATTACACCACCTGCTCACCTATGTCTCTCTACATGGGTGACATTCCACAGGCACAGGGCTCTGAGGGTGAGTGGAATATGTACTGTTGTGGCCTTGGTTTGGTTCCTCTGGGCAACTGCATTGATGTGGGAGTGCAGATAACCACAGTTTTCAGAGGGTATGTCACAAATTCATACAGTTGTCTGTCTGGTGCCAGACACTTCCACATCACGCACGCACTTAAACTCTCCACAACAAGTACAAGTATTCCTCTGTCATTGTCCATGTTGGTGTGAATTACTTGAGATGTACCTCCCTGGACAATATGGAGAGAGACATGATTGAGCTCTCAGAGTATGTGTCCCAGGCAAATATCACCCTAGCTCTAAGCAGCATTCTACCGTCACAAAGAATGATACCACAATACCAAAAAAAAATAATTGACTTCAACAACTGGCATAGTTTCTGGTGTCATTCCAAGGGGATTCAGTATCTGTGCCTAGGATGACATGGTCAACAGGCCTCGATGCTTTGCCAGAGATGGCCTCCACCTGTCACCACTGGGTTTCCTGGCATAGGCTCTTGCCTCCCCCAATGTGGCTTTTTAGGCAATGTCCCAAAGACAAACCTTCCAATATAAAAGATCTGTCAAAAAGCAAATTGAAGGTTATGCTGCTTAATGCTAGGTGGCTTAACCTGAAAATGCACTCACTGGAGGCTCTCCTTGCACTGGAAGATGCCGATGTCTGTGCGGTCATGGAAACATGGTTCAGGGATGTGGTAAGCATCCCTGCCTTACCAAGCTATACCTCATTCCACACATCCTGACCCCAAAATGAGGTTGGGAAGACTAAGAGTGGTGGAGTCTCTAACTTCATTAAGGACAGGCACACCTCCAAACTGGTTTGCCAGCCAGGTGAAACTGATAGTTGGCAAGACACCCATCAAACTTATAGCTAGCTATAGACCCCCCTCCATGACTCAGGACACCCACTCCTCTTATCTGGATCTATATGACTCCATCAAGGTACCCCCTAACACCCTGATCATTGGTGACTTTAACTATCCCACCATAGAATGGGTGACCTATTCCTGCATTAATGCACTCACTCAATGATTCCTTGACTTCATCAGTTCTAATGCACTAGACCAGCTTGGCTCATCCCTCACATGGGAAAATAACATTCTGGATTCTCACCAACATGGGCAACCACTGCACTACTCCCATAATATGTTCTTACCTGTTGAAATCTGATCACCGGATTGTCTCATTCAAAGTTTCTACCCCCCCCAACCTCCCCCCAACCGTACAAGCTAAAAAACTTCTCAAAAGCTGACTACAGTCTCTTAAGGGAGCCTAGCTGTAGCTTCACACCACCTCCCCCCTCAGATGATGCAGAAAACTATGCTGAACAGTACACCAATGCAGTATACAAGCCCCTGTACAACTGCATGGACACAGCCATATCCAATAGAACTAAAACCTTCTCCTCAAAGAAACACAAACCTGTTTGGTGGACATCCTCTATCAACAGGCTTTACAACAAAAGGAAGAAACTGTTGTCCAAAGGTAAAAAGGAACATATTCCAAATTGGAAAAACTCCCTATTTAGCCTCAACAAGCAAATTAGATCACTAGTAAAAGCCTCCAAAGCAAATTATGAATCAAAACTAGCCTCTGAAGCAAAGGGAAACCAGAAAGCCTTCTTCAGTTACATCAGGAACCTTCATGGCAAAGCCCAGGTTTGTTCAGAATTAATACCTAATGGTATCACTTACACCAATCCTGTTGACTTAGCCAACCTGCTAGCAGATAGGTTCAGTGCAGTTCACCCCCCTTTCCCCCAAGGCCCTTTTGACATCCCTGATACTTGTCCCGCATCTCACATCTCCATAGATCAAGTGCTAAAGGCCCTATCCAAGGCAAAGAAAACAGCTTCCATGGGACCTGATAGTGTCCCAGGCTGTATTCTGCATGATCTCCAGCAAGAAATGGCTTCGCCATTGAGCACCCTATTCAACCACAGTCTAAGTACAGGCTTCATTCCAGCAGAATGGAGAACTGCCATTGTCATCCCCTTGTGCAAATGTGGTGCCAGTACTGACCCTGGAAACTATCACCCCATTAGCTTGACAAGTCTGATCTGTAAAGCCATGGAGCATATTATTATGGATCTCATAAGCAAGGACATAGGCAATCTCCAAGCACTTTACCCCACCCAGTTTGGATTCATCAAGGGCAGATCTTGCCTGTTGAACCTGATTGACTTCTTTGAGACTGTCACCAAGACCCTGGATGAGGGAGAGTCATTGCAATTTTCCTTGCTTGGCTAAGGCCTTTGACACAATACCCCCCACTTGGGCATCATCAAAAAGCTAATGCAACTTGGCATAAATCCCTATCTCATCAGGTTGGTGGCCAACTGGCTCACATATAGGACCATCAAAGTCAAAATGGACACCGATACCTCTGATAGCAGAGTTGTCACTAGTTCCCCAGGGATCTGTCCTGGGACCCTATTGTTTGGCATCTATTTCTCAGAGGCCCAGCCAAAGACAAAAGGCCTGTGTCTGACCAGGTTTGCAGATGACTGTAAGTTGGGTGCTGTCACTTACTCCCCAAATGACGTTAACATACTGCAAGAGGGTCTCACAGCAACTAATGACTGGTGCCAAAGTCATGGCCTCAAAATAAATACAAATAAATGTATCATCATACAGTTTGGAAAAAACATGGCCCCTGCTGATTATCACATCAACCATAACCCCCTAAGCACACAACCTGTGGTGAGAGACCTGGGCACTCAGGTTGATAACAACCTGACATTCAACCATCATGTAGCGGCAGTGGTCAGAAAAGCCTTTGACTTGGTTCATCTCTATACTCCTCATTCATTAGACCAATAATTGAGTATAATGTCCTGTTTGGTATGTGCTTCTCTAAACATCTGCACCAACTGGAAAGGCCACTGAAATACCTCAGAAAGAGAATCCATGGCCTCCAACACCTGTCCTATGTGGACAGGCTCAAATCACTATCACTCTATTCAGTACTGTACAGATTGCTCAGGGTTGATCTGTGTCTCGCCTACAAGGCAATCTCATACTCTGCTCTACTAGAGATGCTCCATATCCATAAGTCTAACTCCTCATGCATTACCCACTCAAAAGGCCTGAATCTAATATGTGACATCAACAAAACTTGCTGGAGAGACAGGTTTGTCTCCCATAGACTGCCATGTCTCTGAAATAGACTTCCCATACATGTCAGAGCACCTCATTGACCCTCTTCAAGTACCACCTTGATGAGTGGATGGGAAACCACAAATTTGCCCCAGGGGTTCCACCTGTGTCCCTCATTGACAGGGTGGACAGGTGCTGACAGAGGTTTCTTTCTGGGGATAAACTCTTGTCTAGGCATGTAAGGGTCCCATGGCCATTAGCCTTGTGACCTACTATGATCCTATGATCAACATATATATATATATATATATATATATATATATATATATATATATATATATATATATCAGTATTATATGTATTTGGGATATATACTGCTAGATACACTACTCATGTGAGTAGGGGATAGGGACAGACAGAATGTATATGTAACTGCCTGTATGGATGAATGTATTGCTGTATAGCAGGTCTTTGTGATAGAGAGGCAACAGAATTGCACTCAAGTTAGCTAAGTGTAAGACCATGTCCAGTGGGACTGTCAATACTTACAAAGTGACTCCAGGCCAGAGCTATCTATACTCCAGTCCAGGATTTTGTGTGCTACAGACATTGGCAGCTGCACTTGTTTCCACAGTACAGCACTTCCCTGAACATATTTACGGGATTCCCCAGCTGTCTGCTGTACTTAATATGTGACTGAGGTACATAATCTAACACCACACACAGGGTGACAGTCTGTGTACCTCTCACTGTACATTTTTTTGCAGAAAGTCCGGCTTTTTGCTCCATATGTCTGGTGTGTTCCTCATACATTCATGGTGTTCTGGTAACTTATTGCATAATGCAGTCACTGAATAGTACTACCGACAGACACATTTGAGTGACAGACTTTTCAGCCTGCAGATACTCTGCTGGGATGCAACCCACTGTTATACTAGCTACCTTCTAGGTTAATCAGAGCATATATAATGTCTATAACCTGTGGTTATAGCCCTTTGTCCCTGCATTCTCTCTTTGTCCAGATTTTTTGCAGTAACAGATTGAGGGGTATGACAGTCTGTGGGAATACTACCATATAACTACCTCACATGCAAAAGATGTTGTGCTGCCAGATTCAAGCCATCAACACCATCACCCATGCTAATGTCCCTAGCCCACTGAGCCAAACAGGCCACTAGACAGAGATGTGTCATTCATCACATAATCGACAGTATACAGACATACATTATCATCCCTGTGCTGTGTGTGACATTCAACATGTGCCCAGGTTCTATGTCACAGCCCTGAGGTTGGCTGGCCTGGTGATATATCATTGCTGATGTACTGCTAAAGCAATTGTATGGGAACACTGATGTGATTGGGTTGGGGGACGAGCAGCCCATGATCTGCTGGGATAGACAGTTGTATAACTGTCCTGTGACCCAAATGTTTACCATCTCCCTTGACTACTGTAGTGGATATTCCAGCCATATGGCCTAGTGAATATTATGGAGCACACACTATTGGACTGGGTACCTGTTGTCCCATGTGGCTGTTGGATCTCTCCAAGTAGCTCAATAGCCCACTATATTCCTTTGCATACATGCGGCAGGTCCATACATATGCTACTATATTCTAGTACTACTTACAAGTTGTGTATAGGTGAGTGACTTACCTTGTGAATGCAGCAGTTGACAGACATGTAGTTTGGGGCTGACTCTGTCTGATGCACACAGTACACATATATTTATGAATATATGAGGGTCGGATTAAAGTGTCAGTCCCTAGGACACTAGGTTGTCAGTGTGGGTGCTATGCATTGTGTCTCAGCCAAAGCCAGGGCATACTGGGCACACCTGCATCTGCCTACAGGGACATCCTTAGGGGGTTCCTCCTCTGAGTCTTCCTGTGGCTGTGGGACCTAGGCACTGGTGGGGTCTGAGTGTCCCTTCCCTTTGATCATCCTGCTGCAGCTGTTTCTGCAGGATCATATTGTGTAGCATGGCATATACTGTATGTGTATATATCCACCAGATATATTGAGGCACAGGAACCATGACTTCAGCAGCCCAGGCACGTGCTCTATGATGATCCTAGTTTGTGCATGTGCCTCATTATGGCATTCTTCAGTGGGTGTGTATGCATTTCTGATGGGTGTCATCATCCACGGTTCCAGTGTATAGCCAGCATCCCCCAGTAAATGGCCGTGTGGGATGTCCCCCCCTAGCAAACATAATGCATGCCAGATATGGGAGTCATGATAACTGCCAAGGCTGCCATCACACACATTCATGATAGTGCCCTGGGCATTGCACATGACCTGGCAGTTGGAGTGATACCCCTTGCTGTTGACATAGATTCTACCCTCCTCACCGAGTGGTACCTTCATGTGTACATGAGTGCAGGCTATGGCACCCATGTTAGAAGTGTTGCATATTTCTGGCCCTCACCTCAGGGTTGAGGAGAAAATAGATGTGCTCACTGGCATATGGTAGCATGGCATTCAGGAACTGGTGGTGTACCCTGGATGCTGATGCCTGCATGACCACCATCATGTCCTCAGTTGGTCTTTGGAAAGTACCTGTGGCTAGTATCCTTAGAGCTACACATACCTTTGTGTCCACTGGAATGGGTTCCCCTCTGTTGGCTTTGGGTCTGAGTTGAGGGTGACAGAGCTCAGTGAGTTGTTGTAGTATGTCCCTGTCCATCCTGTAGTGCTGTACAGTCCCCAGCTCATGTAGCACCTGGAAGGTTACCTTGGGCCCAAACACTCTTCTCCTTCTCAGTCTAGGTGTACTGTCAGCAGCAGCAGCACTGACCTCAGCATCTAGGACATACAAATGTAGCTGACTTGCAGCAGCCCCTAGCATTCCTTCAGTTAAAATTCCGAAGTCTATACTCTACTGGTGCAGAGTTTGGGGAAGAAATTAGATTGCAGGGTGCATGCAACCTTTATTGGGCTGTGCTGTAGGTGTAGGCTGCGTGATTGGTTACCTATGATGCATTCCACCTGCCAAGTTCATCATTAAGAACATGTAAAGGCTCTAGTTTAAGTGAATCAGTAATTAATATAGCATTGATTTTTGGATAAACTCAGCACTGCGGTACACCATGCAAATGTGGAAACAAGTGCCCCAAAAGTAAACATAGCTCAGTAGTCATTGTACGTACACCCCCCCCCCGAAAAGGCACTCTCAGTACAGTGGCACACTGTGCAAATACACTGAAACATGAGCTCTGAAGGTAAAAAAAGCTTAGCAGCCAGTGTACACACCCTGCTGCCGAGCACAGTGGTGCACCATGCAAACAAGTGTAGCTGAGCTCCAATAAGCTTACAAGTCCTCAGACATCCCCCATTAATGTCAGCTACCTCTTATGTGGACACTGACATGGTTCTGTGCCTACATGGAAGGGATATGCAGACATGGATACCCATTTCTGTTATTCAGTAACCCCAACTCATTTGCATAGAGTTCCATGCACACAACCTGGAAACTACATGGTTCCAGGCCCTACCTCGCTAGCAACAGCACCATTCCACCATTGAGGATACTCCACACATGGTCCTATACTACATTTCTGTCGCATACTATGACATTTGTTTTTTCCACTTTTTTTTTCATAACTGTATGTTTGCGCACTGTGGCATGCTGTGCAAACATAAGCAGACCATTAAAAAAAATAAAATTATGTTAACTTATTTCCCTTATGTTTTTGGGTACAAGGTGGACAGTTTTGCACATATCTCTGTCTGCTATGCTATGTCTGTCCATCTAGCTACACTTTTACAGCCTCTGTTGTCCGTTTAAAATCCTGTACATGAAAGTTTTCCAAGTATACTACAGACATCAACACATGGTCTGCAGGACTGCCACTACTTGCTGGATCTCTCTACCTCCCTCATTTGCATGAAATTCACCTGCTTATGAGTTGATTTGCATGCCATGGATACTTCCACATTGGCGTGTGCCTGCATGCTGCCCAGCTCTGTTTACTGGATCGCAAACCTGCTTACTTTTGTGTAAGCATATGCCACAATGCCTACATAGTAAATAAGATAGTGTAGGCTTTATTAAATTCCCTCCAACATCTTTAACCCATGAATAGAAAATTACAAAGCACATACAAATAAATATTTTTTTTGATAAAAATATTTGGACGCAGCATCACAAACTAATAATATAAAAAAGACAAACAAATTGCAGGTGATGAAGGTACCATGCTTTAAAGTTTAGTGAAAACTACATATAGCCATCACAGCAGCTATTTAATTTCAAACTGCTTGAAAATAGATGGAATTAAACAGCTCAAAATATATAATGGCTGGCAACAACCAACAGCTAACAAATCACATAATTATAACAAAACTCCAAGACTGAAACAGTCTCATATACAGTTACTTGCACTAAAGTTCAATATAATTTGCATTTCATTTAAACAGAAACTTTTGGGAAAAAATCTTACTGACTTTGTGACACCTGTGTACTGGTCCAGTAATCAAGGAGTCTCAATCCTCACCACTAGCATCAGTGATAGGCATCCACATTGGGAGGATAACATGTACACACACAGTAAAGTACAATTTCCATTAAGAGCACACTGAGATCACAGTCAGTCTGGGGCTTGTTTCTCCGTCTCTCTCTCTAGATCCCCAATAAGACTCCCCACTGGCATAGCTATAGGTTTATGATCTCAGCCGAGTGGTCAAGCCAAAATGTCTAGCACCCCCTCTGTCCAACCAGTGTTCTTGTCTCTGCCCAAGTAGCTGACACACATACACACTTTGAGATTTGAGTTATATACAAACACACAGACACTCCTGGGGAAGGCTGGCACAGGTTCTACAGCTATGACCCCTTCTGCCCAGACTATAAGGTGGTAATGACTCCCACCAACCACCCTTATCAGCTACTATAAAGGCCCTTACCAAAGGGTGTCCAATTCTACTATGCAATGTTATTATCAAATTGGTAAGTGTGACTGAGACTGGAAAGTTATTTAGGAGTGGCCTATACAGTATGACCAAATACATGCAAGTTCTCTAGAGCTTAAATTATATTTAGACAAAACAGCCACAGTTGAAAGGTTTACATATTTAATAATAAATAATAAAAACACAAGACAATATTTATTCATTCAACACAATGACACTAGAGTTTGGAAATCACAGGAAATACTTTAAAACAACAATGTAGAATAGTCTGACATAAATATAGAAAACAGCAAGACAAGACAAATCTGGCTATATTTCTATCTATCTCTAAGACAAATCACTGTTCTAAATTCTACTTAAAGAGCAAGAAAGTGCTGGTGAGTTGACAACAGGTCTGAAGACAAGTACCAAATGCTATTCTTTCTTTCTGTCCTGAAATTGATAATACACAGTACTGCTGAGTCATTTCAGATTACATCATTCTTGTCTCTTCTCTGATTTAGTTCCCAGGTTAAAATAACTCAAAATTTAACATTTCTTTGATCTGCACCTGCCCAGAAGCCACAGCAATAAAAAACATTTTACATGTGAAACCTAGTAATTATCTATGTCTTAACACAATAGAAAAACTTTCTAACTCAGACATCCTGTCTCCGAGCTTGAGATCAAACATAGTCATAAATCTTTTACTTATCAGCTTTCTTCCAGCAGGGTGCACCGTGGTTGTATTTTTGGAAGCTTCAGAATATAACACAGTTTTCTTACATTTGTTACACAAGCCTGTGGATCATATTAATATTTACAATGACATAGAATTATATATAGTGGGACCTTATACATTTTTGATAGTTGCAATTGGTTTGATTACACCCTCTTTTAATCTATCTGATGCCATCTGAATTTAGCAGGCCAGATACATAGCATATGATACTTCAGTTGATTTATAGTCAGTCAGGTTGTTATAGGATATATTATTATCTTCTATCAGCTGCTAAACATCATTTATTGCTGGATGCGGATGCTGAGATTGAGCCTTGGTAATTAACCAGAGTATTCCTTTTTACTTATAGTAGTGCTGTATTGAGGTCAACATCCATATTCAGATTGTTAAATGTTATAAAGACGGGAGAATTGTTGCCTCCCGCTCTTTTTTATTTTTCAGGTTCTACTGACTATATATATAGCCCTCCAAGAGAGAGAGTTTATGTCCATATATTTTTGGGCTTAGATGTTGGACTTAGGATAGAAATTAATGATATTTTATTGCATTTTATTTTTATTTTATTTTTTTGCTTTGGGTTTTCTTTACATTTACAGGAGGTTCATTTTGATATCTTGATATTATATATATATAAATATATAAAAATTGTTCAGAAAGTCAGAAAAATTTTCAAGCAGCTGCCTGAGAATGATATGAACCAGCTGCTTTGGATTTTGACATGTATGATGACACCTAGTATTTATTTAATGGGATGTCTGCATACAGTTTGTTATTGTCTTGCTTGATGTGGAGCAAAAGCAAGTAGATCTTACCAGTTGCACTTGATTAGTAGTATTTTTATAGTCACGGTGTGACAATTGTTTATTTCAAGTTGTTTTATTTCAACTTGTTTTAGTTCCAATGATTATGAATTATAGCATTATGCTAATGTTTCTTACCAGTGAATATTATATAATCTGCACGGATGAGCTGAGAGATTGTGACAGTTGGTTTGCTTAGCAAGAAGTAAGTAATGCAGCAGCAAGTGTTTTGTTTTAAACTCATTTTGGTTTTAATTTTGTCTATATTTGCATAATAAATAGCTTAATGATGTGATTAGCTGCTGAATGCAATGACATAGAATTATTTACAAAATTCTATCTAGCTAGGCTGACAGCCTTCACATTTCTTCCCCCCAGAGAACTCAAGCTAGTTTTTCAAGTGACCCTTGAGAAACCTTGCTTGAGAGGGTTGAGTCTATCTGGGTATACCTTACCCCTTTCCCCATCTTGAGAGCCCATATGCTTTGGAATTGCTAATCCCACTGTGGTGCTGCACTGGCATATCATATGCTTGCAACCCTAGGCTCCATCTTAGCAACTTGGCATTTTGCTGGCCGGCTTGATGCAACCATGTTAGGGGATTGTGATCTGTAACTACAGTGAATTTTCTTCCTTACAGATAAGGCTGAAGTTTCTGCAGTGCCCACACTATGGCTAGAAATTCCTTTTCTACAGCTGCACAGCATTCCTCCCTGGGTTGGAGCCTACAAATGAGATAAACCACTGGGTGCTCTTCTCCCTCTGAATAAATATGGCTAAGTACAGCCCCCACCCCATGGTTCAAAGCATCCACCTGCACAACAAATTCTTTGTGTAAACTGGACTGTCTAACACAGGGGGTCCACCCAAAGGTTTTTTAAGCTTCTGGAATGCATGTTCATATGCTGTGGTCCACACTACCTTATTTGGCCTGTTTTTCCTTGTCAGGTCTGTGAGGGGAGCAACTATGGTACTATAACTGGGGACAAACTTTCTGTAGTAACCTGATGTCCCCAAGAATACCCTCACCTGCTTTTTGATAACAGGAGCAGGCCATGCCTGAATGGCTTCTACTTTGGTAGGTTCTGACCTGATCTAACCACTTCCCACACTATGTCCATTGCCATACTCACCTGACATTTACTGGACTTAATGGTCACCCCTGCCCTCAGTAGTCTGCCCAAATAAGCTACAAATTACTACAACACTCAACTTTCCTCACTTGTCTAGAGGAAAACAGTTTTTAGTACTTAATAAATAAGCACCTATCCAGGCATGTCTAAGGGTCAGCTCCCAGTGTTTTCTCCTGTCTACCTTATGAATAAGGGATTTATTTTATTTTTATTTATTCATTTAATTTAACAATTGTTAACTGGGAAAGTGTGACTTGGAATGAAGCCAATTTTCAGCGGTGGCCCAGGGAGAAATGGTCCAGATGCATGTCTTTGTAACGTGGGAGGAAACCAGAGCACCCGGAGGAAACCCACGTGAATGCAGGGAGGACATGCAGACTCCACACAGAAGGAACCCAAGTCACGAATTGAACCAGAAAACCTCTTGTGGTGAGGCAACAACACTACCGCTGCACCACTGCACCGTCCATCTTGGGGCAATGCAGCAATTGCCTCATGTACACAGACAACCCACTCCTCCTACCACGTAACACTACAACCTGTGAGAGATGCACTTATATAGCCAAACTGAAAGCAAGGCTCTCTTCACCCAAGACTGGACTAGACAGTCAAGAGGAGAAGGTAAACACTTGCACCACACCACACTCATCACATAGTCCCTCAAAACATACACCACCAAAACACACACATAGCAACACAAAACACACACCTACATTCGCGGATACTATCAATAAAAATCTGCTCAAGCAACAGAGACCTCCAAAGCAGACATGCAAGCAACCCCCACCCCCCAATACAACCCAAATGACACATAGCCCACAAACTCAGTGTGCCACTCAATCACAGCCCATAAGGCATAACAACATACCCAACACTCTAGTCATAGGTGACTCTATGGTCAGGCACAGTGATGTTCCACTCACCAGGCTAAACAAGGAGAAAGTTACTGTCAGCTGCCTGTCGAGTGCCAGGATCCACCACATAACGCACGCACACAGGTCACTCCATAAGTACAGATATGACTCTGTCATTGTCCATGTTGGTGTTACTGACCTGAGACATACCTCTCTGGACCACATGAAAGGAGACATGGAGGAGCTCTCCGATCTTTTAGCCCAAGCAGGTATGACCCCAGCCCTGAGTAGCATCCTGCCATCACCCAGAATGATACCACAGTACAAGGACAAAATGACTGACTTCAACAATTGGCTAAGCTTCTGATGTCATTCTAAGGGGATCCAGTATCTGTCTGCCTGGGATGACATGATTGACAGACCATGATGCTTTGCCAGAGATGGCCTGTACCTGTCACCCTTGGGATTCCAGAGAGTGGCTAAGGCTCTTGCCACCCCATAGTGCCTTTTTTAGGCAAGGCTCAAATGACAAATTCACCACTGTAACAGGTACAAGCAAGCAAAATCTGAGGGTAGTGTTACACAATGCTAAATGTCTAAACCTCAAAATGCATTCACTCAAGGCACTTTCTTCTTCCTTAAAATGGAGAACATTGACATCTATGCAGTGACAGAGACCTGGTTCAAGGCTCCAGAGAGCACCCCTGCATTACCAGGCTATAATTCATACCACACCTTTTGACTACCTAACCTGGACCAACACACTAAAGGTGGAGGTGTGTCCATATTCATTAAGGACATCCACACCTCCAGGCTAGTTGCTCAGCATAATGTATCTGAGATTATCCAGGTGCAACTAACTCTGGGCAAGACCGCAATCCAAATTGTAACATGCTACAGATCCCCACCATGCCCCAGGATTACCACTCCTCATTTCTTGATACACTGGAAATATTAGGGTACAACCCAACACCCTAATAATGGGTGATTTCAACTACCCAACCCTTAAGTGAGAAAACTACTCATGTACCAAACCCTTTGCTCAATGTTTTCTGGAATTTATAAATTCCAGTGCCTTGGATCAACTTATCCACACCCCCACCAGGGGCAGCAATATCCTAGACCTGGTCATTACCAACATGGGCGACCAGTGTTCCACACCAGAGGTCAATTCCTCATTGGTCAGATCCGACCACAAGCTAATCAGCTTGGACATCCACATCTCATGCCCACACCCCATTAGGGAAACAACCATAAAAAAATTCTCCAAAGCCAACTTCAGCCTTCTTAAGACAGAAGTGGCAAACTTCATGACACCCATGCAGACGGACAATAGAGATACGACTGCTGAATCCTATACAAATGCACTTTATTAGCACTTGCACGAGTGCATGGATCATGCTATCCCTAAGAGAAGAAGATGCTATCCTCCAAAAAAAGGAAGCCAATCTGGTGGTTCTCTGCCATAAACAAACTCTACAAGAGACAAAAGAAACAGTTGCAAAAAAGAGTAAAATCCCATGATTGGAGGAACTCCCTGGTCAGCCTCAGTAAGAACCTGAGATCCCTCATAAAATCCTCCAAAGCTAGTTATGAAAACAAAATTGCCACTGATTCTAAAGACAACCACAAAGTATTCTATAGCTATGTCAAGAATCGCAATGGCAACACTCAGATCTGCTCTGAGTTACAGCGCAAGGGCAATAAATATACAGAACCAACTGATATTGCCAACATCCTGGCAGATAGGTTCAGTGCTAAAATTACCCCCCTCTCACGCCCTAAAGGGCCCATCTCTATACCGGAAGAATGCAAAGTTCCTGTAATCACGGCTGCATAGGTAAAAAACAAACTATCCAAAGACAAGAACAGCATCCATGGGACCTGACAATATCCCAGGCTGCATTCTACATAAACTACAGAATGAACTGTCACTCCACCTAAGCACCATGTTCAATCATAGCTTCACCTTAACCTTTGTGCCCACTGAATGGAGCACAGCGACAGTTATCCCACTCCACAAAGGGGGAGCCACCAAGGACCCTGGGAACTACCACCTCATTAGCCTAACGAGCCTGGTCTGCAAGGCAATGGAACGTATCATCATAGAAGTTATAAACAAAGACATTGGTAATCTCCAAACTCTGGACCCCACCCAGTTCTTGTTTGTAAAAGGCAGATCATGTCTCCTAAACCTGACAGACTTCTTTGAAGCAGTCACCAAAGTCGTAGACAAGGGTAAGGTGGTTCACACAGCCTATCGAGATCTCGCCAAGACTTTTGACACCATCCCCCACTCTGAAATTATAGATAAACTCACTAAACTAGGTATAAATCCCTGTCACAAGATGGGTTGCCAACTGTCTCACTGACAGAACCCACACTGTAAAAGTAGCAGACTCCAAATCTGACTTCAGACCAGCGACAAGTGGAGTACCACAGGGGTCAGTCCTGGGTCCTCTTCTGTTTGGTATCTACTTTTCTGAAGTACAGGCTAAGACAGAAGGTCTTTGGGTAATGAAGTTCGCAGATGACTGCAAAACAGGAGCCATAATTGAAATTCCTAATGATGTGGGCATCCTACAAAAGGGCCTCACTGAGACAAATGCCTGGTGTCAAAGCCATGGCCTCAAGCTCAATGCTAAAAAGTGCATTGTCATCCTCTTTGGCAAAAACTCTGTACCCATGAGCTACCACATAGATGGTAGTCTACTTAACACTGAAGGTGTGATAAGAGATCTTGGGACACAGGTGGACAGTAGTTTCTCCTTTGATAATCACATCACCACAGTAGTCAGGAAATCCTTCTACATGGCACACCTCATCACAAAAGGTTTCTCATCCAGGAAAAAAGAGGTCATTGTTTCCCTCTACTTGTCACTTATTAGACCCATTATAGAGTACAGCACCCCTTTTGGTATGTACCTCACAAGACATCTACAACAACTGGAAAGGTCGCAGAAATACTTCACAAAGAGGATTATCAGCCTCAAACAGATGCCCTACGCAGACTGTCTCAAAAAACTCCAGCTTTACTCCGTTGCATATCACCTACTCAGAGGCGATCTCTGCCTAATATACAAAGCTATATCAAACCCAGAGCTGTTGGACATGCTCCACTTAAAGAAATCCCAATCCCTCTGAGCTACATGCTTTAGGGACCTAAACCTTGTCACCACAATAAACAGAACATGCTAGAGGGATAGATTCCTGTCCCAGAGACTTACCATACTCTGGAACATACTACCTATCTATATCAATCAAAGCTCCTCATTAGCACTCTTCAAGAAAAATCTTGATGATTGGATGGAAAATAGGAAATTCACCTCAGGGATCACCTCTGTGGCTCCACTCGACAGGGGCACAGGGAAATAATTTTCTTCGGTGGCAAAAACCAGTGTACCTTTTTGGCTAGGCTTGTATAGGCCCTAGGGCCAATAGCCTAGTACCTACCTATGAACCTATGAACAAAGGCTGACCGCTCTCTCTAGCACTGGGAGTCAAGGGCACCTACCAGTAACCTTCTGTAATATCAATGTTGGCAACATACTTAGCCCCACCCAGCTGCTCTAGGGCTTCATCTGTCCTAGGCATGGGGTAAGCATATGACGCAGTGTGACTATTTAATTTACTGTAGTCCACACAGAACCTGGTGCTGCCATCCTTCTTTGGCACCAGCACCACTGGGGAGGCCCAGGGACTGTTGTACTCCTGAATTACCCCTAGTTCCAACATTTCCTGTATGTCCTCCCTCAGCGTCTGTTTGACTCTCTCAGGCACCCTATAAGGGGCCTGCCTAATAGGCCTTTGGGGTCCTGTATCCACCTGGTGCTGCACCAGGTGGGTGCATACAGGATTCCCAGTGAACATGTCCCCAAACTTCTGTAACACTGCTCGTATTTCTCAAACCTGGATAGGAGATAGCTGCTGGGACATTGCTACCCCTTCCACTGAGGTGTCAGTCCGAGCCTCACTGAGGAGATAAGTCACCAGATCTCCCTCAGACTCCTCCTGGAATCCACTGCAAATACTCAGCACATGGGCCTCCCTATCATGGTATGGTTTCATCATGCTAACATGGTAGAATTCAGGACCCTGCCTCCTGCCTAGCAGTTCTACGATGTTGTTAACATCATTGACCTTCCTTACCACCTTGTAAGGTCCCTCCCAAACTGCCTGGCACAGCTGGTGCCAAAGAAGAATGGCAGCACCAGGTTCTGTGTGGACTACAGTAAATTAAATAGTCACACTGAGTCAGATGCTTACCCCATGCATAGGACAGATGAAGCCGTAGAGCAGCTGGGTGGGGCTAAGTATCTTACCACAGCTTGTTGTGTCTGACAGGAATGAGAACCATTACCTGCTGCCCTACAGCATACTTTCTAGCTCGAGCATTTCTGTCATACCAGAACTTTTTCTGCTGTTGGGCTTCTACCAGGTTCTCCTGGGCCAAGCCCATAAGTTCCCTGAGACTTGTCCTGAGGCTTAAGACATATGCCACAACAGACTCCTTGTGAGATTCACACTCATCCTCCCATTCATCATGAATTAAGTCTAGAGGCCCCCCTGACCCTATGCCAATACAGAAATTCAATGGGTGAAAAACTTGTGGTTTCCTGAGGAACCCTCTGTAAGCAAACAACAGATGGGGCAAATATTTGTCCCACTCCCTCTTAAACTGGTCTGCAAATTCCCATAGTGTGGACTTGAGTGTAGAGTTTAACTCTCAACAAGACCATTAGTCTGGGGATGGTATGGGGTGGTCTTTGAGTGCTTCACCCCACTGTGCTTCCATAGACATGCCAGCAGGTCTAACATGAAATTGCCACCTCTACCAGTCAGTATTTCTTTTTGGAAACCTACCATTTTCAAAATCTCTAACAAAGCATTTGCCACCTTTTCTGCCTCAATAGAGGCCAAAGCCACTGCCTCATGGTTTCTTGTAGCATAATCTACTACCTAGAATCATGAACTAAGAATCAACAAATGCGACAAAACCTCTGTTGAAGCAGGTGAAAGGAAGACAAATTCCACTAAAACCACACTTTATTCACAAATGGATTGAGCACTTTCTTAGGGTTGTAGCAAAACTTAATCAGAATCAAATGGCATACAAACTGTGTCAACTTAAGTACTTCAAGCACATAACATCACCTGACCTAACCCACCAATTGAAACCCTTAGTTAATAAACATTAAACTAGTAAATAATAAGTACTGAACTGTCTGAAGGTCTGAATTGTCTGCTAAAGATAACTTTGAACCTAACACCACTCTTAAGTATTCAATTGCGGTACCACCTTTATCATTCTTATAAGAAAAGCCCAGTCCGGGTCTGAACTGTCTGCAAACAGCTAAAGTTAACTTTGAGTATGTGTCTACCTGTTTGAGCCAATATTCATTTTCCCCTGGAGAGAACTCTGCTTTGGCTTGTAAGCAGCCCCCCCCACACACACACACACACAATCATCTTCCACTTTCTCTCTTATTCCCTTCTGTTAGCAAATAGTATCCATAGCTCATCAATACTGTGTGTTTGTTAATTTAAACTGAAACAACAGTAGCCTACTGATACAAGGTTATCCTGTTTTTCCACCTGAGAAATGGTTAAGAAATGACTTACAGTTTTAGAGCAGTCCTTAGTCAACTGTGATTGTTTCTTAAACACAAACTTGTGTTTGCTTTGGCTCATTAGCAGCAGTACAAAAGAAGTGCCTGCTCACACCCTTGTTCTCCCCTCCCCCTTCCCTGTTTATTACCTTAAGACAATCCCAAAGTTAATAAATATTACCTGTGGCAGGCACCATTTTTAAAACTACAACCACCCTTGTCACTATCATATGTTCATTTATCAGTTAACTCTGTTACCTGATTGTTTCCAGCCCCCTTATAAGAGCAACTAACAGGGTGTCTACCAGCTTCGCTCCCCACCCTGCCCCCTTTTCCCTCCCCCCAGTGGTCCCACCTTTATTACACTCACAAACCCCTCCCATCTTTCCAATAGCCAACCACAGCACTAATCCAACACTACCTCCTCCATCTTCCCACTACTATCACACCTCCTCAACTAACATGTACAAGCATACCTTACCTATGCTCACTGCATGCACTCTCCTTGCATATCTTACATCCTACCAAAGCTCCATCATTCCCCCACTCAACCACTACCACTGTACTACTACTCACACCACCACTCATGTCTCACCCTCACTCAGCTCCCCTCCCACCAACTCAAGAACCATCCCTATGCACCCCACCACATATTCTACCAACTATATTACTCAAACATAAAGCATCCCTACAACTTAACATAGTAACCCTCCCACCATACCTATTACCCACAGAGCACAATCATAAAGTTTCCCTTATAAACAAACACATTCAAAAACTGAGAAAACTAATAACCTCATGCATATCAAAACTAGCTCTAAGTGGAGACATCCACCCCAAACCTGGCCCTACCATTTCCAACCCCAATCCCCATAATCAGACTAGAAACCACAACTTCTCCCATATTACAGCCAATAGAAAGTCAAGTGACTTCCTTCTACTAAGCCTAAATATTAGAAGTATATCCAACAAAGTCCATGAACTCCATGCTACCATAGACCTGTACTCCCCAGATATAGTCATCCTGACAGAAACCTGGCTAAAACCTCACATTACCAGTGAGCAAATACTCCATACCGGTTATGGCATAATAAGAGTAGACCGGCTAAACAAGAAAGGAGGCGGTGTAGCTATAATATTTAAACAGCATCTAAACATCCAGATCTTAAAATCATCAGCTCCACAAACAGGCAATGAAGAAATAATATATACCAACCTCAAAATAAACCAAAACAAAACCATCAGCATAATTGGATGCTACTTCCCACCTGGCCAAAACATCCCTCCACTAGAAAACCTCCTCAGCTGGTCTACCCACCATCTCCCCCAAGAAACTATCATTTTAGATTATTTCAATATTGACTGGCAATCCTGTTCTGGCAACCATCCAACCCATCATGTAAACCTTCATGGCTTCACCCAACTAGTCCAGTCGCCAACCAGGATAAATAAAAACTCCAGCAAGCACACTACCCTGGATTGGATACTAGTCAGTAAGAGCCCCTAGTCATATATAACAGACTGCTTATCAGGTAGCCTCAGAGATCACTCCTCAGCATTCCTACTCAAAAAATACCTATACCAAGCTAAACCTGTCATCTACCGTCAAATACGTAAAAAACTAAACTTTAACCACTCACATTAATCTCATCCCTCAAAGAATGTAACTGGCATCCTCTAAAGTACCTCAGTCTTGATGACGCAGTTGAATTTTTTAATACTACCTTCCTGAGCATCCTTAATTACCATGCCCCCATAAGACTTTCCAGAACCAAAGCACAACCCTCCCCATGGCTACAGAAAACCACTAAGTCAGAAATGAAAAACAGGGATAAAGCCTAGGAGCACTGGCACAAAACCAAAACCCCTTCAACTAGACAGAAATTCCTAGAACTACGCAACAGAGTCAAAAAGCTAATAAAACAGGACAAATTCCAATACTACCAGTCTGCCCTAGACTCCTCCCAACACAGCCCCAAACAATTCTGGTCCTCCATAAACTCCATCATCCACCCAGGTAAAGTCAGTAACCCTCCTCCTAACATCCCTCACTCCTCAGACAATATTGCTACCTCATTCAACACACACTTCACACAAACCATACTATCACTAGATAAACAACACAATCCCCCTCCCCTCCAGCCCACACCTTCAACTAGTAATCTCCCCACTGCCTTCTCTTTTTCTCCTGTACCTACCTCCAACATAAAAAAACTCTTAACTAAACTTAAGCCCACCAAATTAGCAGCAGATAACCTCCCAAGTGAATACCTACAAATCGCAGCTGATGCTCTGGCCTACCCAGTATCAATCTTGATTAACTGATCTCTGTCAGAAAGTTACGTTCCCACACTGTGGAAAGTATCACATATAATTCCCCTCCACAAAGGTGGACCCTCCACAGAACTGACCAATTACCTCCCCATAGCTATTCTCTCTCCACTCTCCAAAATACTAGAGAGATGCATACACTCTCAGGTCTCAGACTACCTCCTTATTAACAACCTCCTTTCCAATACTCAGCATGGTTTCTGACCAAACCATAGCACCACCACTGCCTTACTCTCCTTTACTAACACTATCCTTCAGCATAAAAACAATGGCTATGCTCCTCTGCTACTTTCCTAGACCTATCTAAAGTATTTGACATGGTCCCACACAAACAACTTATTGCTGTCCTCAATAACCTATCCTTCTCTCAATCAGTCATCAACTGGTTTTAGAGTTACCTGTCTGACTGCCAACAATCCATTGTATGGCAGAATTACATATCTCCCCAACTACCTGTCTCCATAGGGGTTTCCTAAAGATCCATCCTTGGACCCCTACTCTTCTCTGTTTTCACCAATAATCTAGCTTCTGCCACCAAACATGGCACACTCATACAATACGCAGATGACTCAATCATCATCTGCTCAGCCCAGTCACTACCGAAACTGCAAAAAGTCATACAGGAAGCCTTTTCCTCTGTTGAAACTTGGTTATCCGATGCCCAATTAATACTTAACCCAAACAAAACTAAACTACTCATTTTCCAACCCACCAAACATACTCAAAACAACTCTCACTTTAACATCACAGCAAAAGACAACACCACTATATACCCAACTGAACACACCAAATTGCTAGGAGTGGAAATAAACAATAAACTAAAATTTGACATTCACATATCTATGACCATAAAAAAGTCCACAAAAAACTAGGAGAGTTATACAGAAATAAGCAACTTCTCACCAAAGCAGCAAAGATTTCAATAGCAAATTCCCACCTTATCTGCACCCTACTTTATGCCTCTCCAATATATACCAACCTAAGGCAATGCGATCTAAACAAGCTAGAGACCTGCTTCAACAAAATCGCCAAATTCGCCACAGGGGCATCCTACCATAGTCACCACTGTCTCTCACTTGCTGAACTGGGCTGGCTTGAACTCTTTCACCTTCTTCAATGGTATCAACTCTCACTCGCCCACAAACTATTAAACCATCCACTAAATGTCCCATCCCTCCAGAATCTAGTCCAACCCTATCGCACCACAGGACCACCAAGAACCAGCAACAAAAATCACTTGCTGATCACTAAAGTCAATAACTCTGATGGTGAAGCACTATTCTCTTGCACCATAGTCAAATTATGAACTCCCTCCCACCCACAATTACCTCCATACCAACATGCACCCACTTCAAAACTTTACTAAAAGCACACCTAAAAACATGCCCTTGCAACTCTCACTCTAATATCACCCACCCCATCCAACCACTACCTTTCTTTCCACTTCACTAACTACCTTGATTATAGCAAGCTCAGATGCTCATAAGCCTAGTACTTATTATAAAGCAGGGACTTCTTATTGTAACATTTGTTAATGTCTGTTATGTACTTCACAGATAAAGATTCTAGTTGTCTACTGATGTACTATGTTCTTCATCTGTAAATATGTTGTATGTAATTGCTATGTTAAATTGTTAATCGCTATGTAATCTAATGTAACTACTCTCTGTTTATTTTAACTGTGGAGCTTTTCTCCCCGGGCCTCCGCTGAAAATGGACCTACATTCAGTTGAACACTCCCGGTCAACAAATGTAAATAAATAAATAAATAAATAAAAACAACATATGTAAAAAATGTGTATAGATAACCACATCGCCACAACAGTTAGGAAATCCTTCTATGTGGTCACCTCATCACTAGGGGCTTTTCATCCAGAAAGAAGGAGATCATTGTCCCACTGTACTCATCCCTCATTAGACCCATTATAGAGTACAACTCCCCGTTTGGTATGTACCTCACAAGACATCTGCAGTGGCTGGAAAGGCCACAGAAATACCTCACTAAAAGAATTACAGGCCTAAAGCAGAAGCCCTATGCTGACCATCTAAAAAAACTCCAGCTATACTCTGTGGCATATCGGCTACTCAGAGGCGATCTCTGCTTAACACACAAGGTCATGTCAAACCTGAGCTGTTGGTCATGCTCCACTTAAAGAAATCCCAATCCCTCAGAGCCACATGCTCCAGGGATCTAAACCTTGTCATCACAATGAACAAAATATGCTGGAGGGGTAGCTTTCTGACCCAGAGACTCCCCATACTCTGAAATAGACTGCCCGTACATGTAAAGCAGAGCACTCCTTGGCCATCTTCAAAAGGAACCTTGACGATTGGATGGGAGATAGTAAATTCACCCCGGGATCACATCAGTCGCCCTGCTAGACAGGGGTCCAGGGAAGATAAATAATACCCACAGTTTTACAGGTGAAGTGGGAACTACTTCTGATTAAAATATTGTTTACCTTAACTTCACTTTTTTCCAAAAGTAGTGAGCACTGACTGCAGCTTCTACACTTAAATGTGCCACTTTTTTATGGCTAAAATTCTGTGTAAATTTGTCGTTGAACTCCAACAAATTTTTGAAACACCTAGCATGCCTCGTAACAAACCTTGGACAATCTCCTAAAATTTCTTTCATGCCTTCAAAGGCTTGAAAAAAAGACCAATTGTTAATAATGATCTGTTTAATCAGGGGATAATCCTGTGTATATGTAGTGATGAAGGAACAAGTGTCACTGTTGCTGTTAGCATGTTCATCACTAGGAGAATCTAAGCCATACATAATAGGCTTCACGTTCCCCTTTTGCCTTTTAGTTAAAACTTCCTCATATATCTTCTCAATTAGTACAAGGGGGTAGTTCCTAGCCAAAAACATATTTGTTAATTTGACACACTCCTTATCAAATAACTTGTCATCTGATATCATACAGGCTATTCTAATAAATTGTCCTTTTATGATGCCTTTTTTCTGGTGTGCTGGGTGACAACTGTCGTATTAAAAAGACTGCTTGAATAGGTGCTCTTCCTGTAAATGGTGCTCTGTAAAACCTTCTTTGTGTCATCCTTTAAGACCAATACATCCAAATGACTGATTTCTTTCTTACTATAAGTATAGGTAGATTTTAAGAAGGAAGTAGTTGAATGAAGGAAATCAATGAAGTTCCTAGTCTCAGTCTCATTTATGTCCCATGCAATAAAAATATCAGCCAAATATCTGGTATAAAAATGTCATCCTGGTGTAGTCACCCTGTTGAACAAAAAACATTTTTCCATTGCAAAAGGACTATATTTACGAATACGGGGGTGCAACTCATCCCCATCGCTACACCCTCCTGATGAAAAAAATGTCTGTCAAGGAATACAAAAAGGTTTTTAGCACCATCTCTAAAAGGGCATTTAATACATTAATTTCATTGTTACTAAAGGCCCCTGATTCGAGTAAAAAATCGTGAAACATCTTCAAACCGTCATCCTGAGGAATAACATTAAATAATTTGACTACATCAATAGTGACAAATGCAAGTTTAGAACTATAACATACCTTCCTTAACTTGTGTAGAAAATCCCACAAATCCTTAATAATGTGTGATTCTGCATATACAAGGGATTTTACTTTCTGATCAATAAATAGAGTCATAGGGTGTGTAACAGTAGTTGTACCACTCACTATCAGCTGCATAGGAGGGTCAACTAAACACTTATGTATTTTTGGGATACCAAACAGGGTGGGTACAAGAGGAAATTTAACCTGTAGGTATTCATAAATCTCACTAGTTATTTCACCTGGGTCAAACATGTCTTTTCAAAAAAATCCTAATCTTGTTAAAGGAAATATTAATACAATTTTGTTATAGGAAATATTAATAAAATTTAGAGAGGTGTGGTCATAAATATCCTCATCAATAACGTGTTTAAACATCCTATCAAGGTAATCTCGCCTAGACATAATGACCATCCCCCCACCCTTGTCTGATTTCATAACTCGAATTTCTTTATTTCCTCCTTAAGTAGCCTCTGTTCACAGTCACTTAAATTAACATTTACATCCCTGTTTTCATTACTGGTTAAGGTCCTGAAATTCCACTCATAAATCTTTTCAAACATTATCAAAGGCATTGCAAGCTTTGGATTAAATGTGCTGTTTCTACGTAAAACATTAGAAGTTATGGAGTTCTCAACCCCCTTAAACAATAATTTCAAATTTAGCTTTCGTAAAAAAAAGTTTTAAATCAGTAACCAAAGTTTCAATTCAAGAAAACGCCGTTGGCACAAAAGTCAATCCTTTGCTAAGCAAGGAACACAGATCATCATTAAATTCACAGTCAGACTAATTATAGATTTTGAAGTCTCCACTCCGGTTAGTTAAAATGCTTGGGGAAACCCCAGTTACAGTACTTGAATCATTTGGTGCTCCATCCAGCCTTAAACTGGATTTTAACAGTAATTCTGTTGTCTGTTCACCCCACGCCTCTTCCCCTGGTTCCAAGCTTGTGTTTGATAAGTCTGCTGATATGGGCCACCGTGATAATTCCTCTGTGTGCCATTGTTGTGGTTGTTCAATCTTTCGGACTGTCTGGGCAATGGCTGCTCTAAAGGGATGGCATCTACTTCCTCTGTGTCAAGAAGAGGTTAATCCCAATCCACCTAACTTTGAGAAATACTGTGCCTAGGCCATAAATATGTTATCTCACAGTTTTGAATACAGTCTGTCTGTACTAGGAAGCTTTCTGCATTGTCATTGGGGTGAACTAATTGCTACCCTGAAAGGGTGGAGGTTTGAAATTGTTTTATGACTGCCAGGAGCTGTAGCAGATCTTTGCAAGGCTGTGTGTGTGTGCATGTGTGTGTGTGTGTGTGTGTGTGTGTGTGTGTGTGTGTGTGTGTGTGTGTGTGTGTGTGTGTGTGTGTGTGTGTATTATTAACACCTATGTGATAAATTCTGATAGCTTCTAGCAATGGGGGTGGGGTGCATGGGAACAAGACGTTGAATGACCAGACCTATGTGATGTCATTTTGTACAGAAATAATGTTTTATTGTTAGAGGAGAGTGAAGTCTCAGCAGTAGTCTGTTTTTGAAACCTGACACAGAAGGATAACTTACCTACTTCATCTTTTCTTCCTGTAGTAAGTAACTTAACTAGGGAATAGTATTCCTTAGATTAGTCAGGAAAATACAGTGAAATCAGTTAAGTGCTGTTTTTCTGTATACGTGTGAATCTATTCATCTGTGTTATTTTAATATTTCCTGTGACTGAAACTCTAGTCTTTACTCTAAATAGATATTTAATATTTTCATGTTCTTTTATTATTTATTATTAAATATATTTCAACTTTTCATTCTGACTGGTCCTTTTAAAAAACATTTAAGCTCTGAGAGTATATATTTATTTGGTGATAACTCTGGCCACTCCTGAAAGCCTGGCTGGTCAACATTACCATTTGTATTAATGTTAACTTTACTCATTATAATTGGATACCCTTTTAAGTACCTTATAGTAACTAACTGATGTCAGTGAATTTATCTTATAGTCTGGGCAAAGTTGGTAGAGCGAGTAATCTGTGATAGTCTTTCCCAGGTGTTTCTGTGTATGAAAAATTAAATCTCAAAGACTGTGTGTGTCAGCTATTTGGAGCAGGGACACAAGGCACTGGTTTCACAGAGAGGGTGCTGGAGGACTTGGTTTGGAATCCCAGCTAAAGACTCAGCTCTAAAGCTGAGCCAGTGAGGAGTCTTACTGTGGGGTCTGGAGAGAGAAAGAGAGGAACCAGTCCCTGGACTGAGCATGTTCCCAGTGTGCATTTAAGGGAAACATTGCTTGACACCGAGAGGTCTGTATTTGGAAATACTGAGAGTATCCATTTGTATTCCAAGTAAATGTTCCTCTCCAGTGTCAGTGATGAGGATTCATGCTACTTGATTACTGGCCCAGAGTGGAGACGGCACACCTTCCAACAGCAATAGAGCAACAAAACATATGAAACTGCACCAGTGGTCATCTCTCAAAGATATTATCCCAAGATTCCAAACAAATAGACTAAATGTACAGTAGATCTTAATGCTCTGGTGGCCATCTACCTCCAGTTACTGAGTGCTGGCATGCCAAATGTAAAACAATATACAGATGGATGTAAACATGTGTGTGGGGATAGCTAAGATTCTGGAATATTTGAGAATTCACATCTAAATGTAGTCTGTTCTTGGTTATGAATCTAATATTGCAGTTGACATTTAAATTACTAAAAAGAAGAGTAGAACAGACTAGGTGAGAGTAAAGAATCTGTCATTATAGGATGGAAAGTAGTTAATTTGCATTTCGGTGGGTTCAGAAATAAGAGTTTTTTTTTCCCACTGCCTGCTGCATCAAACTGCAGAACACAAGGAGTAAGTACTCAAATATTAGTTGAAAACATTTTATGTGAAAGGATGATTTCCCATGGCTGAAGTTGTAAAATCTGTTTTATGTATTTGGCTGACCTTGGGACATGTTGTACTTTATCCAAAGAATGAGATGTTGAGTACAGATGCTATTTAGACTGACAAATGAAATGCTTGCTCACAATGTTATGCTACTTGGTTTGTGATTGCACTATCATGTGAATGTTACAATTAAATAGAGAGTCTATGGACTTCTGTATGTGTGGTAATGAAGAACGCCTCCTGGGTAAAAACAATGTTGTTTATCTTCAATATGTTTGCTGAGCTAAATGGTGTAAATTTTTCATGTTAGCTGTTTAAATAGAATACCTAGCCATTTGCAAGTTGGATAATAATGACTTTTTTCTTTTGATTTGCCAAATGTTCTGTATACAAATTGAAATAAATTGAAGGTTTCTTTTCCAGTAGCACTTCAGTCAATTGCACAGTAAGCCTGCCTTTATAACTTAGGAAATCATTTTATTTTCTGGCTCCTAGTCATGGACTTTCTGGTTATGGTTGCACAAGGTAACTAATATTTTGCATGAGCTGGTTTAATATTGTCTGCTTTTACCTATATGAAAATAGTTTAAAGTGCTTCATACAGCTTGTTTAATGTGTAATAACTTAAGAAGTAGGGGATAAATATACTTTATATTACAAGTCTACTGAAAAAGTAGTTAGCTTGCTGAAAGAATATTTGACATCTAAGATGCTACACTTACAAAGTTATATACACCCTTGGGTTTAAGTCACAATGGAACTAGCTGTTATCCAGGTCTTGTCTGTATGTGAATGACAAGCTGGTATATTGCCTGAACTGTAAATTAAATGCACTACAGCATATGCTGTCTTGCTGTATAGCTGTGTTATAACTTTTTACAGTTGTATTAATTTGCATAGTTTAAACGCTAATTCACTTTCATAAGTTTTGTTGTCTTTTACCTAAACTGCTACTGTAAATTGAAGCTGTGAACTGTTAGCGAACTGCTTTTTGTGCCTAGGGTACAGGGTTTGATTCATTCCATGTTAATTTACCTACTGTGTGACTTTCAGCAAGTCCCTTTTTTTTGGTATCTATGGATAACACGGACATGTATTGATTGTGCTCCAAAATCATCATAAATTATAAGCTTGTTATGCACTTTTCTGATGTCAGAAAGGTGCATAACATAGAGGATTACGAACAGGTTATCAATCCTAACTTACTTATTAAGTGTTTTAGACATGGATACCGAGAAATTTGACTTGAGAGTGAAGCTGAAGAGGCAAATCTGGGCATCCATGTTGAGAACACAACCGAAGGTTAGGATCATAATTTTTTGTAGTGCTTTATCTGCCCTATGTACTAATAGTTACAGTAAAAAAAAAAAGAAAGACAAAAATGTTGTGTGTGTACTGGCTTTTAAAGCCAGAAAGCGCTGAACACTGTCAGAAAGGCAATGTAACACAGACCCTTATGTTTACACTCACCTTCCATGCCTCTCAGCTTTCCATAGTTTCAATGAATTTCCAGAGTTTTCCCTCATGTATTTGGTCTGTTACTTATAAAGTATGTGTTTTTTGAATAAATTACTGAGGACTGAATTTATAAAATAATGAAAGACATTTGAGTTTCAGACTATATCCTTCAGAAAATGCAGGCGAACATGCATACTGTTATTCTCGTATTCTCTAAGTTTATATCAGAAAGTCTGGGGCACATTACAGATTGACAGCAGGCAGAACCAAATGTTTTATTCTGCCTCCATCATTTGCTGGTATGTTCTGGCAGATTTTACTACCTAGTCTGAGACCCAGTCCTAACAACTTTAGCAGGAGGTGCTTAACATTTGTTAAGGTTGGGTCTCACATCACTCTAGTGCTTAACTGATTTGTCTTTTTCCGAATATCAGAGTGTAATCACTGCCCTCTATGCACTCTGTGCACTACAAACATTTAGTACATACTTAATGATTTGTATAATTTTATTTATCTGCTGATTGATTTATTAACCACGTGGGCAGAATGGTTCTTCTGTAGCAGACACAACAGCTACTGCATAATAGCACTGAAAGCACTTTTAGAGCTTCATAAGCTGCAAAACAATTTATATCGGGACAGCATGAAGTGTTTAACAGCTTTCTAAACTATTCATTGATAAGAATGCTGTTTTACTTCTACTGCGTGGTAGCACTGAGTGTTTACAGCTTTCAGAGCTGTGAATTAGTTTGTGTTCCCATGCTTTTTTCTGTCCGCAAGTAGTAGTATATTGGGCAGCTAAAACTCTATGGATTACAAATAATTATAATTGGGTCTCCATTCATAAATATTTGTTAACACACTTTTGAAATGGATTTAATAAATTTATCGCAAGAGTAAATTTACTGAATGCATTTCTCTAACACAGTATCAATTTTTTCATGATTGGTGACCCAGTCATAATCTTGTATGTCATGTAATGTTAACAACTGCCAATAAAGTGGGAGTCACACTTTATTACTCAGAATTTCACTAAATGTCAGTTCGATCAAATGCAGTTCTTTTACATTTCTGTTAGCATTTAAATAACTGTTTGCACATCTTTTGAGATAGTGATGGTTTCAGAAATGGAACATTGTTTAAATAATAGTTAGAGCATAGCTAGACTAAAACTCCAAATCTGTTTGAACAAACTGAAGCAATAATATGACTATTACTTCTACATAAGTCACAAGATTCTTTCCAGAAGCACAAAATACAGTAAGATATCAATGAGCCATCCATAGAGAACTGTAGATAAACTATCAAAGAGAAAACTGCCTCAAAAACAAAACAAAGACCAGAAAGTTAATAACACACAACACCAGACAGTAGGGCACTTTTATGGGCTAGGCTTGTAAACATTAGCCTAGTACACACCTACGAACCTATGAACCCTCCAACCCAAATAGATTTCTAAATGTATTTTTGAAAAGAAATAAAACAAAACAGAAATCAGGATTGCAATACAAATTAAACATATTTTACAGCAACAAAACAATAAAAATGTAAATGCGTTACTTGACCAGGAACCAGAAAAAGGCATCCAAATAGGTTAATGATAACCTGTTGAAAGTAAAAGTGTAACGGTTCAGGAAAAGTTAGTAAATTAACTTCAACTACCCCACCATTAACTGGGAAAACTACTCGTGTACCAACTCTTTAGCTCAAAGCTTTCTGGAATTCATAAACTCCAATGCCCTGGATCAACTTATCCACACCCCCACCAGGGGAAATAATATCCTAGACCTAGTCATTAGCAACATGAGTGACCGGTGTTCCACACCTGAAGTCAACTCCTCGTTGGTCCGATCTGACCATAAGCTAATCACCCTTGATATCCACATCCCGCCCCCACCCCCATTAAGGAAACCATGGTAAAAAAGTTCTCCAAAGTCAACTTCATGCTTCTTAAGACAGAAGTGGTGAACGTCATGACACCCATGCAGATAAACAATACAGTTATAACTGCTGGATCCTACACAAATGCACTCTATAAGCACTTACATGAGTGCATGGATCGTGCTATCCCAAACAGAACCAAGATGCTATCCTCCAAAAAAAGGAAGCCAATCTGGTGGTCCCCTGCCATAAACAAACTGTACAACAGAAGGAAGAAACTGCTGCAAAAGAGAGTAAAATCCCATGAGTGGAGGAGCTATCTGGTCAGCTTCAGTAAGAAGCTGAGATCCCTTATAAGATCCTCCAAAGTTAGCTACGAAAACAAAATCGCCACTAATTCTAAGGACAACCACAAAGCATTCCATAGCTATGTCAAGAATCTTGATGGCAATACCCAGATCTGCTCTGAGTTACAGCACAATGACATGAAAATTATAGAACCAACTGATATTGCCAACATCCTGGCAGACAGGTTCAGTGCTAACTTTGCCCCCCCCTCGCCCCCCTAAAGGGCCCATATTTATACAGGAAGAATGCAGAGTCCCTGTAATCACAACTACGCAGGTAAAAGCTGCACTCTCTAAAGCCAAAAACACAGCATCCATGGGACAGGACAACATCCCAGGCTGCGTTTTACATGAACTTCAGAATGAACTGCCTCCCCACATAAGCACCATGTTCAATAATAGCCTCGCATCAGGCTTTGTGCACACTGAATGGCGCACAGCAACAGTTATCCCACTCCACAAAGGGGGAGCCACCAATGATCCCGGGAACTATCGACCAATTAGCCTGACGAGCCTGGTATCATCATGGAACTCATAAACAAAGACATTGGTAACCTCCAAACTCTGGATCCCCACCCAGTTTGGGTTTGTGAAAGGCAGATCATGCCTCCTGAACCTGATTGACTTCTTTGAGGTAGTCACCAAAGCCATAGATGAGGGTAAGGTGGTTCACACAGCCTTTCTTGACCTCACCAAAGCTTTCGACACCATCTCCCATTCTGGAATTATAGCTAAACTCACTAAACTAGGTATACATCCCTACATCACAAGATGAGTTGCCAACTGGTTCACTGACAGAACCCACACTATAAAAGTTGCAGACTCCAAATTTGACCTCAAAGCAGTGACAAGTGGAGTACCACAGGGTTCTGTCCTGGGACCTCTCCTGTTTGGTATCTACTTCGAAGTACAGGCTAACACAGAAGGCCTCTGGCTAATGAAGTTCACAGATGACTGCAAACTAGGAGCTATAGTCAAGTCCCCAAATTATGTGGACATCCTACAGAAGGGCCTCGCTGAGACAGATGCCTGATGTCAGAGCCATGGCCTCAAGCTCAATGCCAAAAAGTGCAGTGTCATCCCCTTTGGTAAAAACTCTGCACCCATGAACTACCACATAGGCAGCAATCTACTTAACACCGAATGTGTTATAAGAGACCTTGGGACCCAGGTCGATAGTAGTCTCTCCTTTGATAGTCACATTGCCACAGTAGTCAGGAAGTCCTTCTATGTGGCACACCTCATCAGAAAAGGGTTCTCATCCAGGAAAAAAGAGGTCATTGTTCCCCTCTACTCGACACTCATTAGACCCATTATAGAGTACAACGTCCCTTTTGGAATGTACCTCACAAGACATCTGCAGCAGCTGGAAAGGCCACAGAAGTACCTCACAAAGAGGATTACTGGCCTCAAACAAATGCCCTACACTGACCGCCTCAAAAAACTCCAGCTTTACTCCGTAGGATATCGCCTACTCCGAGGTGATCTTTGCCTAACATATAAAGCTATGTCAAACCCAGAGCTGTTGGACATGCTACATCTAAAGAAATCCCAATCCCTCCAAGCTACACACTCTAGGGACCTAAACCTTGTCACTACAATAAACAGGACATGCTGGAAGGATAGATTCCTGTCCCAGAGACTTCCCATACTCTGGAACAGGCTACCCATCTATGTTAAGCATAGTTCTCCATTAGCACTCTTCAAGAAAAATCTTGATGAGTGGATGGGAAATAGGAAATACACCCCGGGGATCACTTTTGTGCCTCTGCTCGACAGTGGCACAGGAAAATAACTTTCTTGGGTGGCGTAACCCAGGGAACCTTGTTGGCTAGGCTTACATAGGCCCTTGGGCCGATAGCCTAGACCTACCTATGAACCTATGAACCTATGAACCTAAATGAATAAAATATACATGGAGAAAAGATAAGCAGTCCACAGAGAAACAGAAAACAGAACATTTAAATACACCAATGTTAAGAAGCAAATGTAAAGATACAGCACATAAAAATAAAGCACTGCAGAATACAAATCAGTGTTAAAATAGTAATAAAATGGACATAAACATTACCATAAAAACTCAATTAAATGAAATCAGTAAGCATACCATTAGCCAAAATGGCTTAAAATGACATGCTGCATTGCTGCTTTGGCTATTTTTCAGTTCTTGGAGTTGCCACCAATCTGATTTCTCTTGTGAACAGTTTTATGCTGGTGTGCCCTGGAAACTGTACACATTTTTAATACACTGCAATATTGATATTAATGTGTCTCATAAGGTGTCAGATTCCTATTTGCAATCAGGCAAGACAGCAACAACCTCTGGTCCTGAGCAGACCTGGATCATGGTCAAAGGTGATAGAACAGGTCCTCCCCTCCATAGCCATACCAATATCCCATTAACTGGCTGTCGACCACCAATTATCCTAAAACCCGTTCAAAGCTGACAGCAAACATACTATTTTCTTTTTTATTTTTACAACGATCACAGAAATTTAGATCTAATTTAAAACTTTTATTAAACATTTTACAGCAAAACACTGAAAGCCATTCAATGAACAAAACAAACACTCTCATATTATAGCATACTTAGCATGACCATCAGTAAACTTATCTTTCTTTGAAAATTATTAATTGAAAATGCATCTGGCAATG
>NC_056728.1:937370374-937392874 GCF_019279795.1 Protopterus annectens | reverse complement strand
TTCAAGGTTTGATACACACAGCATTTATTTGACTGTTGTGTGACTCTAAGCAACTCAGTTAACTAGTGTTCCTAGATTACCCTTGAAAAGAGAATTTTGCCTTTTGGGTTTACTTGTACAATAAATTAATTACAAAAAAGCAAATCAGTAAGCATATCTTAAAAGTTATATTAATATTTCATGATTATTTTTATTTAAAAATAAAACACATAGAGATATAGCTTTCATTACTCTCAGTGTCTGATGTCACACATTGAACTGTTATACATTTAATAAAGTTATAGTTACAAAATGACATAATCATTGGCATAGCAAAACATTACCACAATTTGTAAAAGGAGTTAATTTTATTAAAACAGATAAAATATACAACACACACACACACACACACACACACACACACACACACACACACACACACACACACACACACACACACACAAAACACAATACTGTCAATAAACACAAGCTAAACATAATTTTCATTGTGCAATAATGTTCCTTGGCTTGGATATTATGGGAAAATAACATTGGTGAGGCCCTCTTTCTGTTGCAGCAGAACATACAACTCTCCTGGGCAGTCCGTTGTTTCCCTATAATGCTCATCATTACATGTATTGCTGAGATATGCTGTTAGCCTGAATACAAGACAGAATCTTATTCTGTAGAAGGCAAAAAGCTCTTTACTGGCATACTGAGGAAGATGAAATTTGCTAATTAAAGAAAGCACTGCAGGTTTTGGTATTTGCTTTTCTCTTAATTAGTGGTGGGTCAACAGACTTTGCAGTAGATTGTGGCTGACTGTTGTGATTCATCTTATGCCTCTGTACTCCAGATGAGTATTAAAGCTACAGAATTGGAGATTCTGGTAACCTGCATTTCTCACAGGCACTATGTTGTTATTGCCATGGCATATTTTTCTATTCATTACATGACAACTAAGTCCACATGTATAGATGTACATTTAGGTTTTTACAGAATATGTTACTGCCCTCACCATCCTAACAACAAAAATGATATAGAACAACTTCAAATAAGGTTAACGGGCAGTGTTTCCTTTAATACAACTTACTCAGAGTAAAACTAGCATATATTCTTTTCCAGTAGTTTCAGAAGGTTTAAGCCAGGGTTGAGTGTTTTTAGAAACCTACAGTTTTTTATACTGCTAGCATGGCTCCATGGCACAGGGGACAGATTAATGACTGCATCTCTGGTGAAAGGGGTTCAACTAGCAACCCTGGCACTGAGACAGCCAGAAACTGAGGAGAAGGAGTTAAGGAATATGGCCTGCTCACCTCTCCCAGGGGGGAAAGTAGGAGTTTTCTACACTTAGGGATAAACTGAGTAGTGCTAACTTCCGGGTGGAGACCAGTAAGCTCATTGTCTGTGCTTTGTGGGGGGCAAGAATGCCACTTGCAAAATTAGTGGACAATCTCCTTCTCTGCTGTAATCCTATTGCACACCTCTCGACTACACCTTGCTGGATGACTGCAGTATGGTCAGTGTCCTAAGAAAATAACTGAAACCACACCTGATTGCTGTCTGAATGATGGCCCCTCCCCAATGACCCTTACCCTGATGATGAGGAATGAATAAACCAATTAGTTGTGAAGAGGGCTGATAACTGACAGACAAAAACAGTTACACTGATGCTGTGTCCATGGGCATGCAGCACAAGATGTGTTGGCCACACCTTGGCCATGCTTCTAATGGTGATATAATTTCTGGACATACTCATTAGTGATGTCATTATATAAGCCACACACTCTTCCTCACTTTGGATATCTAAAAAGGTGGCAACCCTAGCAGAATAATGGTGATATTTCCAATGTATGCCCTCTGCTGAAATATGGGCAATAGCATGCAATGGTTATTGCAGTTCACACTGTGTTCCATCATATGTGAATGATACAGCATCTGCTTACATAGGTTCATAGGTGTGTACTAGGCTAATGGCCCTGAAGCCTTTACAAGCTTAGCCTATAGGATTACCCTGGCACTGTGCCATCCTTAGTTCCCTGTGTCCCTGTCGAGTAGAGCCACTGGAGTGATCCCCGGGGTGAATTTTCTATTTCCCATCCACTCATCAAGATTTCTTCTGAAGAGGACCAGTGAGGTGCTCTGTTTGTCATGTATGGGAAGTCTGTTCCATAGCATGGGCAGTCTCTGGGTTATGAACCTTTCCCTCCAGCTTGTTCTGTTGATTGTGGTAATGAGGTTGAGGTCTCTGGAGCATGTGGTGTGGAAGGATATGGGAATTCTTTAGCTGTAACATTTCTAACAGAGCTGGGTCAGATATGGCTTTGTAAGTCAGGCAGGGATGTCCTCTAAGTAGGTGATATGAGACAGAGAATAGTTGGAGTTTTTTGAGTCTCTCCATACAGGACAAGTGTTTAAGGCTTAGGATCCTCCTTGTCAGGTACTTTTATGGCCTCTCCAGTTGTTGCAGGTGTCTAGTGAGGTACATGCCAAATGGGGCATTGTACTCGATGATTGGCCTAATTAGGAAAGAGTAGAGGGAGACAATGACCTCTTTCTTCCTGGATGCAAAACCCTTAGTAATGAGATGTGCCACATAGAAGGACTTTCTGACCACAGTGGCAATGTGGCAGTCAAAAGAGAGGTTGCTGTCAACCTGTGTTCCCAGATCTCTTATAACGTCTTCTGTGTTCAGTGGACTACCATTGATGTGGTAATTCATGGGAACTGGGTTTTTCCCAAAAGGGATGATGACACATATTTTGGCATTGAGATTAAGGCCATGGTTCAGACACCAATCATTGGTCTCAGTGAGGCCTTTCTGTAGGATGTCAACATCACTTGGGGAGTAAATAATAGCTCCAAACTTGCAATCATCTGCAAACTTTGTCAGTCAGAGTCCCTTTGTGTTGGTCTGGACTTCAGAGAAGTAGATACCAAACAGGAGAGGACCCAGGACTGAACCGTGTGGGACTCCACTCGTGACTGGTCAGCAGTCTGATTTGGAGTCAGCTACTTTCACACTGTGGATTCTATCTGTGAGCCAGTTTGCAATTCACCTAGTGATATAGGGGTTGATGCCTAGCTTAGTGAGTTTTTCTATGATTCCTGAGTGGGGAATAGTATCAAAGGCCTTGACCAGATCAAGATAGGCTGTATGAACCACCTTGACTTCATCCACAGCTCTGGTGACTGACTCAAAGAAGTCGACCAGGTTGAGAAGGCATAATCTACCTTTCACAAAACCAAACTGTGTGGGATCCAGTGTTTGGAGATTCCCTATATCCATGATGATGTGTTCCATAGCTTTGCATATCAGACTCATTAGGCTAATGGCGTGATAGTTCCCAGAGTCTATAGTCACTCCTCCTTTGAGGAGAGGGATGACTGTAGCAGTGCACCATATGGTAGGGACAAAGCCTGAGGTGAGGCTGTGATTGAACAGGGCACACAGATGAGGTGCCAGTTCACTCTGTAGTTCATAAAGAACACAGCCAGGGATATTGTCAGAGCCCATAGAAGCCATTTCCTTGGCATTGGACAGTGTTGTTTTAATCTGTGCAGCAGTAATACTGGGTGCCTGGCAACCTACTGGTATTGTGATTGGTCCATTGGTGGGAGAGAGAAGGGTAAAGTTGTCACTGAATCTGTCGGCCAGTATAGTGTCAATATTTGTTTGCTCAGTATAGGAGGTACCATTGTGCAGTAGCTCAGAGCAAATCTGGGTATTGTTGTGGAGATTCTTTACATAACTATAGAAAGCCCCATGGTTGTCTTTACTATTTGCTGCAATTCTGTTCTCATATCTAGCTTTATAGGATTTGATGAGGGATCTCAACTTTTTGTTAAGGCTGATGGGACTTCATCTTATTCCGCATCAGTTTCCTCCTTCTGTTGTAGAGTTTGTTTATGGTAGGGGACCACCAGATAGGCTTCCTTTTTTTGGAGGAGAGCATCTTAGTGTGTGCCCCCCACAACCCCCTACTTAAATATACCAACTCTGAGACCACACTTCAGTGCAGAAAAGGGAAATTTTCCCAGTCTGCGTGTATGGAGCCCTTAGCTTTCACCTTTGAACTTTTCAAAGTTCGATCATATGGTGTCGACCATATGACATTTGAACTTTGACACGTTCAATAATTTAATAAGGACCCGATTGGGAGGTCATGCAACTATTCTCCATTTGCATGGGTGCCGTGAAGTTAGCCACCTCTGTTTTTAGGAGCCCAATATTAGCTTTGGGGAAGTTTTTCATGGTGGTCACCTTTGCAGTGTACATCTACATTTGTTTGTTACAGCTGAAACAGTCTAATGTCCTAGGCTCTTACCCTCCTTCTTGGAGATGAGACTGTTTCTTGGTCATAGCTTTCTTCATCTTGAACAACCCACTGGTAGTGGAGGTGGTAAATGAACCAAGTCAATGTGCATATATACTGGTGGTCTGGTTTTGTCTGACATATGCCATATCTTTTTGTATATCTTTGTTCATAATTATTATAACATTATTGTCTTATGTGTAACATAAATGGTAAGTGCACTGTTAGTCCTGCAGCTGTACATTAATAAATCTGGCAAATAATCTTGTGGATTTAATAAACTAATTCAAGTTCCTTCCGGCTTCAGTTTGGTGATAAGCATTGATAGTGCCTTGGTTCCATTCCTCCAATGGTGTTTCAAACTGAAATGTTTAATTATTGAGTATGAGCAAGTTGTTAGCAGATCTGAGTTATTGTAACATAATATAGCTGAAATGACTCACAACTCACTGACAGATGATACTGCAAGCAATACTGAAATCAGATTTCCTATAATCACATTAAATTAATCACCAGGAATGCAATGTAAATGGATGAACTACACTAGAGAGAATCACAAATTCATTATTAGACCAAAAGAGAGCAGTGGAGAGTGTTCATAGTATTCATTATACTATGAATAAATAAATGAATGCTAAAGAGTATTGTTAAAGGAATTAATGACATTCTAAATAAGTTCTGCTATATGAAACAACCTGAAGATACTGTCAGACATGAAGATTCAAAAGGATGTTGTTTAATTCATTAAATCACTATAAAATGAGTAAATATTCTGAACCATTTTGTAAATTAATGTTAGGGAATACTGTTAAAATATACTGACTATAACACTGCCAGAAATACAGATGCATAACACAGCCAAAATAAATAAAGGTAGAACCAAACTACATACTGGTACTAACAGCAAAAACGTATGTACGTATTATTTCTTTTAACAGTGTTGGCTCCTTTAAGGAGGATATCAGCCAGTCAGAAGTGAGCTCACGTCATGTCCGACTGGCTGCGAGCAGGAAATGTGCAGTAGTGAGTGAGTAAAAGACAATCACAAATGGATTATCACTGCAAGCATGAAATGTGAAGATGTAGTGAGTGGAAGGCAGTCACAAACAGATTATCAGGTATGGGGTGTGTGTGTGTAAATGCCCCCACATAATACACCTGCTGGCTATAGGTGTTCAGGCTCAAACCCTGTATCTTTGCTTCAGGGTAAGAAGAGCCTAAAGTCCCTAACAACCACCATTTCTGAACTTTGTTCAGATTTGTTTTTCTAACAGTTGTGAGCTATGGTGGGAAGTGAGAACTGAAGTTGTATTTCCCCCATTATTGTTTTTGTTGTTTGTCCAGGTTTTTTGTGCTAAGGTATGAAGTGAGAACTGAATTTGTATTCCCTCATTATTGGCTTTGTTTGTCCAGGTTTTTTGTGCTAAGAGGTTGAGAGCTATCTAAATGAGAGCCATTAAGTTTGTCTTCTTATTTTTCAAGCTATTGATTTAGCATAGTGGAATGTTGCACTGACTGTAGTGCATATGGTTCTGGGTTCAAGACATGCATGGTGATAATACAGCATTTTATTCTAGCAATTTTCCAAAATTATACAAGCAATGTTTAAAATGTGTCCCTGGTTTTTGGCCTTTTGCCCCCCCCCCCCCAATAAATGTTGGCTTTTCCAGATTTCTTGTGCTGCAAAGTTCAGAGATACAGCTGAGTGTCAACATTTTACAAGGAGCTGAGAGCTGCAGGGGAACTAAAGTTTAGTGCTGCTTATGCTGAGTCTGCTTGTACTGTTAATCGCACAACAGGTAGTGTACTTGCTTTTGATGCAGAAGGCTGTGGGTTCTTCACCCACAGTAGGTAGATGCATTGCTGATACTGTACTGTGTTGTAAAGGGGGGTGGATGCTGTAGTCCGTTTTGGCGAAGATATCTAGTAGTAACTATGAACCTGTTATCAGTTTGCCATCCATTCCATATTGCAATATTACTAGCGTATTATTGTTTTTAATGCAACATAGGCAATTTATTCCTCAAGGGCAACAGGCACTTTATTTGTAAATGAAACCATGAAATATAAAGTTGTTTGCTAGCAGCAGCCTCTTCATTAGTTACAGATTTCTTTAATGTGGAATTATGTAGATGGCTTTTACTAGTTCAGAGATTGTGCATATTTACTGATACTGGTGGACTGTAGAAGTTTGAATAGACTTTTATGGTGAAAGTGTTATGAATTGGGCTGTTTTGTCATTATTGGTGCATGCATTTTGTTTCATTGGTTACTGGAAAAATGTTCAAAACAATAAATTTAAAATGCTCTCTAACAACTATACTGTACTGTACAACAAATATAATTTAATACAATCAGGAAGGAATATCAAAGAGCACGTGTATGTTTCATGTGCAAGGGGCCTATGATTGGAAATCAGCCCAAAGTTCATCTTTATCTGCCACTGGCAAAATGTATTTTCTTTGAATGTGGGTTTCAATGCTGTTTCAATGAATGTGAGTTTCAAGGGCAGAGAAGTTTTAATGCTAAGTCTAGTTTCATTGTGAGACTGCATTGCTTTGTTTAGCAGATATGTATTGGTGTTCGTGCTGTAAAATGCAAAATAAAACTTTTCTGGCAAATCATTTAGGAATGAAGTCACTAAATAATGACCGACGTTTAAGTTTCAGACGTCATAATCTTCAGAAAAATGCATGCTAAAACAAGACCTGATATTCTATTAACTGTCTTAAGTTTATACAAGATCAATTTTTAGTACTGTTTGCATGTTCCTCAACATATTTGGCCTTGTCCAGATTTCCTGCATTAAGAGGTTGAGAGGTATGTGCAAATAAATCGCTTTATAGAATTAGGAATATCCAAACCTCTCAACTGTCCCCAATTTTAGCTCAAAATGTTGCTCTCCCCTAATAATCTCTCTGCAAAATAGCAATTTTGGAAGAAAACGTGGAGAGTTTACTTTTATAAATAACTGTAATGATCAGAGTTATACATTACTATTATTTCAGAAATGCGTGTAGATTCTCTAATGTTGTCAGCTGCTCAAGTTAACTGTGCTCATATTAAAATGGTGTCCCTTCTTTGATAGGTTCCCAGCTGTATTGTCTGGCAATTTTATATTTTTGCATCACATTTGTAGTCCGTTTTTCATAAAATTGTGGTTTTCTGGTAAATTAGTGGCAAATCATTAAAGACTGAAGTTAGAAAATAATGGCAGACATTTGAGTTTCAGATTTCATACCCTTCAAAAATTCATACTAATGCAAGACCTGCTACTATTCTATTATCTTTCTAAGTTTATAAGAGCAATATTTAAAAATTGTTCTTATTTTTGGGCCTTTGCCTCAGTTTTATTTATGAGTTTGTTGCTCTAAGAGGTTGAGAGGTATGTGTGTGTGTGTGTGTGTGTGTGTGTGTGTGTGTGTGTGTGTGTGTGTGTGTGTGTGTGTGTGTGTGTGTGTGTGTGTGTGTGTGTTAGGTAGGTAGCATACCTCTCAACTGTCCAAATTTTGCAGAATGTCCAGATTTTTTCCCCATATTTTTTGTCTGTTCCTTATAAATTTTGTGATTTTCTAGAAAATCATTGAAGGTTGAAGTTGCTAAATAATGACAGACATTTGAGTTTCAGACTTCATGTCCTTTAGAAAAATTCATACTAGCACAAATCCTGTTATTCTAGCAACTTTCTCATACTAGCACAACTCCTGTTATTCTAACAACTTTCTAAGTTCATGAGAGCATTATTTAATATCTGTCCCTGTTTATTTTAGGCTTTGTCCATATGTCTTGCACTAAGAGGTAGGTAGGGGTGTGTGTATGAATGAAACACCCTAGTTAGGGGTAGCAGGTGGTTGGTAATTTACTCAAGCTCAAAACCTGTACCTTAGTTACAGAAAGCAAAAGCATGAATCCTCTACCCCAACTACCATGCTGCATTTTTCAAAGAACTGACTTTCAGGTTCATTTTCAATTCAAGGAACCGAGTTTGAGTGAATCTATATTATATTACTGACGAGGCATTACAGCAAATGCCTCTTCATCGACACTAAAAGAGCGAACTGTGAATTACGAGAATGGCCGTAGCTTGGCTGGGGAGGGGGGGGGTAGCAGTTTGAGAGCTGTGAGTACAAATTTGAAAATCCTAGCTACACCCGTGCGCTGACCCATGTCTAATGCATGCTGTTGTGTCTGTAATTATGAGGCATCAGCTAAAAGCACATTTGCACTGTTTATTAAAGTTTGCTTTGTGGTAAAAGAAAGCAAACAATATAGTCTGTGGTCACCATAGTACAAATGAGAAAAGAAGTTAGTGGAGGAAAACAGAAGGTTACTCATCTGCAACTATATATCAACTAAATGCTAATGATTAGTTGTCTGGTTTATTTACAAGGATGTCTTGGTCAGGAAAGAAGGATCTGCTATCTGTATTTTGTGGTATTTCTACATTAGCAACAATAAAAGTATGTCATTTCTGATTTTACAGAGCATCCTTGATTTTGCTCATATTTTGCCCTATCCCATGAAAAAAATGAATTACCAGGTGAATCCCTGATGATTATAATCAGTCAGTCAGACAGTAATTCCACATGTTAGATTTTGGTACTTCTTAGCCTTCAGAAAAAATGATTGGGTGTAAATACTGTTGCTCTAATAATTTTGTTTGTGAGTTACAGTTGTTGTGTCTTTCGGCTTTTCCCAGTTAGAGGTCGCCACAGCGGAACTCCGGTCTGCTAATGATTGGCAGTAGATTTTTACATGCCGAGTTGCCAGCCCTGATGCGCAACCTTCAATGAAGGTACGCCCATTCACGGATGTCTCCACACAGAAGACGCTCTAGCCGAGAATCGAACAGGACAACGTCTTACTGTGAGGCGACAACGCTATCGCAGCACCACCACCGCGTCTGTTTGTGAGTTACAGTAATATTTAAAATATCCCTCATTTGGGGCCTTTGTTTATTATTTCTGGTTTTGTCATTGATTCTTGAGCAAAGAAGCTGAACTGATAAATGTCACTTGGTTGCAAATTTTACAGTGAAAACACGAACTGTGAAAATAGATTGGCTATTAAGTTATCATGTGGCCAACTTGTAAATGCCAGGCTTACTGACTAATGTGAAAAACTGAGACTGGACTGAAGATGACCACACTTTATGTAATCTACTTGGTGCAGTGCCTTCGCAGACTGAGGAGCAGGCTAGAATAATACTAAAAATAAATAATACCTCCCAGACAGTAATGCCAGAATGTAAGTAATTCTGTGCTTCATAGACTAGTTTGTAGGAATGAAGCATTTCATTTTCTGTGGTTGGAAATTTAGGCATTTTAATAGAAATCTAAAGACTGATCATGTCATATAAAGACTACAAAATCACAATCAGAACTGTTCGCTGTAAACTGTATTAGTATCAGTATGTAGGAAGTTTCTTGGCTGGCTAGCAATTGTTGGACTTGCCATTTGCTGTTCATTTTATTTGCAGCAGATTAAATGAACCAGCTGCTTAACTAAAGACCGAACAATTTAATGCTAACACAAAACAACTCATCAGTAGCTGCCCTTCTGGCAAGATTCTTTACATTATTTACAAAAGCAGAAATAACATTTATTTATTTTATTATTACTTTATTGACATTTGTTTACTGGGAAAGTCTGGCTGGATAATAAATATCCATTTTAAGTGGACGCCCGAGGAGAAAAGCTCCAGAAAGTTTGATAACATTAAATAAAACAGTAGCATAGCTGTAATTAAAGTAAATCATATATACATACAAACTGACAGTGGAAAACATAGGATACAATAAAGCATGAGGAGATACCAGTGATGTAATAAAAAATAAATAAAAAAATGGCAATTAAGTATGACAGTTGGTCTATACAAAAGTATTCTATTATGCTTAGGAATATGTGTAGTTGGTTCAAAGCAAAAGGTGTGAATTAGCCTCAGAAGTAGTATTTCTATAAAATGTCTGCTTCCATCAGTTTACAAAGGGGATTCTAAGCATAAAATGAATATTAGTCACGTATGAGCATGTTTATTTCAAAATGTTACCCTGTTTAAGGAATGTTAAAGTTTTGGGAGCATGTACAACATGTTTAGTTTTCTATGAAATGTTTATAATGCTTCTTACCTTGTCAGCTTTCTGACTGAATACAGCACATTTCTATAATCATCCATTTTCTAAACTGTGATCTTGTTTTGTGAAGAAAGTAAATGAAATTTCTGGCAGTATACTGATGGTATAATAAATGTTTATGAGGACTGAGGGAAAATCTAAATGTCTTAAGCCACTTTATCATCCACACTTATGACAGTGAATTAACCGTGTATTTTTATGTGGTTTCAGAATGACCACATTAATTAGCTATCATAAAATTAAACAAGAGGAATACAATTTTGTAAAACATCACCAATAACATTTAAAATTAAAACACAGACTAGATAACTAAGGAACAGTGCAACACATCTTTAGTATCTTACTTTTACTGCTGTAAAACCACTGACCTGATGTATTCCATCACATAATATTTGATTGGGGAGCTTCCTTCACTGCTTCCTCGTTTCCATGACAGCGCCACTTCTGAATCTGAAACTGCAACAACCTGAGGTTGTTCAGGAGGTGCTGGGGGCATGCATCTATCTGAGTAAAACACAAGGGGAACAGATTGGTGTCATGTACACAGTAATCCATTCAGAATGTCAGCATTAAAGGACACAGACCAGCAGCTTTACAAAAGGAAGAAACACTGTACTGAAGGAAAACTAACAAGCTTGCAGGCTATATCTTAGAGTCAATGGTTAGATCTGCAAATTCATTTGAAATATGTCAAAGCTCAAAATACAGTACCTGAAGTGAAATCAGTGAGTGTGGAACTTATCTGATGCTAAGCACAAGCAGTCATGTATTTTATGGATGGGTTGGTTTATGTAATCCACCAGTATAAAAGTCATGTATTTTATGGATGGGTTGGTTTATGTAATCCACCAGTATAAAAGTTTATTTTCTCTGATATGACTGATATGCTGCTGTTTTTGTTTTGTTACCTTTTGATAAAGTTGTTATACTTTTAGGTACACTGGTTTGTCCTTTGGTTTCCGAGTCATAGGCTCCCACGTGAACACGATATTGAGTTCCTGGTTTTAAACCACCAATAACAGCCTCCTAGACAATAACAGAAGATTATGAATAATTCTGAATGATAAAAACATTATGAAAATATAAATGAGAGATATTTCAGATTATACAAAGGAAAGACAGTATGGTTCTGCTAAATTTATACGTCAAAGCCAAGATGGATAACAGAGATTTTTCTCCTTGCACTTTCTGTGTTGCTCAGAATGTTTCACTAATTTGCTGTAACTTAACATTTTTATGGCAAGCAGTTCAAATGCTGGATCGAGCCTACAAGTTTTTTTTTTTTTTTTTTTGTAAAGATGATTGTGTGTTATAGCAGGATCTCATGAGGCAGTAAAATAAGTTTTGAGTTTTCTTATATAAACAAAAGGGATATCACTTCATTCTACACATTTTATGTTATAGTAAGCTAATAAATACCACTTTGGGTCTCACCACAAAATAGACTATTAGCCTAATGGGATTAACCTGGACAACAAAGAGTACATAAATAAAAAAAAATAAACAAATACCTGGATTTACCTCTGCTACATGCTGGAAATGTGGCACAGATTAATAAATACTTGGGTTTACCTCTGCTATATACTTGAAATGTGGCACAGATTAAGATCTAACAACAGATTTTACCTAGCAGCTTTTCACTAACATCTGTGCAAACATACAGCAAGACAGCAAAGACTGAAACAATGCTAATTTCATGAACTTTAATCGTACTTTGACTTAGGAATGGGGTCCTTTCCTGTCATCGTATTAGAAACTCAAAAGATTTGGAGAAATAAAGAGAGTCACTTGGAACTGTGTCTGCATCAAAGAACACAATAGTCAGTACAGACCAGTGTCATTGCTCTGATAGTACATAAGTGGTAAAAAACCTAGACAAAATATACCACATTATTCCTTATTTGTTCATAGGTTCATAGGTTCATACTAGGCTATCTGCCCTAGGGCATTTATAAGCCTAGCCAGAGTGTGTTTGGCTTTCGCCACCCATTTTAAATTAATTTTGCTATGCCCTTTTTCGAGGTTAGAATACTGTGCCTCTGTCTAACAGTGACACAGAAGTGATACCCGGGGTAAACCTATGATCCCCCATCCACTCATCAAGATTCCTCTTGAAGAGAGTCAATGAGGGACTTTGCCTAACCTGGACTGGGATTTTATTCCAGAGTGAAGGGAGCCTCTGGGTTATGAATCTGTCCCTCCAGCATGTCCTATTTATTTCAGTGCTGAGGTTCAAGTTTCTCGAGCACGTAGCTTGATGGGATTTGGATTTTCTGAGGTGCAGCATGTCCATTAATTCCGGGTTGGACATGGCTTTATACGTCAGGCACAGATCGTCTCTGAGCAGGCAGTATGCCACTGAGTAGAGCTGGAGTTTCTTTAACCGGGCAGCATATGGCATCTGTTTGAGCCCTTTGATCCTCTTGGTGAGGTACTTTTGGGGTCTTTCCAGTTGCTGCAGGTGTCTGGTAAGGTACATCCCAAATGGGGCATTGTACTCAATTATGGGCCTGATGAGGGATGAGTAGAGAGGCACGATGACTTCCCCTGATCTAGATGTGAATCCCTTCATGTTTTTCTAACCACTTTGGCCACGTGGTTGTCAAATGAGAGATTGCTATCAACTTGGGTCCCCAGGTCCCTAATTACTTCTTCTGTACTTAATGGATTACCACCTATGTGGTAATTTGTGGGCACTTTGTTTTTGCCAAAGGGGATGACTATACACTTTTTGGCGTTTAGCTTGAGGCCATGGCTCTGGCACCAGTTGTCTGTTTCTATGAGGCCCTTTGGAGGATGCTTGTGTCGGCTGGAGAGTCAATTATAGCGCCCAGTTTGCAGTCATCTGCGAACTTGGTCAGCCACAGTCCTTCCGTGTTGGCCTGTACCTCCGAGAAATATATACCGAACAGGAGAGGTCCCAGGACTGAGCCTTGTGGGACGCCACTTGTAACTGGTTTGGAGTCTGACATGGCTCCAGCAATTCTAACCATGTGGGTTCTGTCCTTGAGCCAGTTTGCAACCCATCTAGTGACATAGGGGTTTATATTTAAGCTGGTGAGCTTATCTATAATGCCCGAGTGGGTATTGTATCGAAGGCTTTGCGAGGTCCAGGTAGGCTGTGTGGACCACCTTCCCTCGTCAATGGCCTTGGTGACTGTTTCAAAGAAATCGACCAGGTTTAAGAGGCAGGATCTGCCCTTAACAAAGCCGAACTGGGTAGGATCCAGTGCCTGTAGGTCCCCAATATCTTTTTTATGAGGTCCATGATGATCCTTTCCATAGCTTTGCAGACCAAGCTAGTCAGGCTTATGGGGCGATAGTTTCCAGGATCCGTTGAGGCACCACCTTTGTGGAGAGGGACCACTGTTGCTGTATGCCACTCTTTGGGTACATATCCTGTGGTAAGGCTGAGATTGAACAGTAGTTTTATGTTTGGGTTTAGCACTTCTTGGAGTTCATGTAGGGCAGCCCGGGACACCGTCTGGTCCCATTGATGCTGTGTTTTTGCTTTGGAGAGGGCTCTTACCTGAGCATCTGAGATGTCAGGGGCAGCACTCTGCTGGGATAGATATTTGCCCTTTTGGTGGGGAGTTTGCTGAACCTGTCAGCTAGGATGTTGGCAATGTCTGTGGGTTCGTGTATTTTTGTCATTTTGGACTAATTCTGAGCATATCTGGGAATTCCCACCCAGGTTCCTAACATAACTAAAGAAAGCCTTGTGATTATCCTTAGTGTCCTGTGCAATTTTTCTCTCGAAGCTGGCCTTAGACGATTTTATGAGTGCCCGTAGTTTTTTGCTAACACTGATCAGAGATGCCTTCCCTTTTTGGGATTTTGCTCTATCATGTAGTAGCTTCCTCCTTCTATTGTATAGTTTGTTTATGGCTGGGGTCCACCAGACAGGACGTCTGCCTTTGGAGGATTGGGTCTTGGTTTTATTTGGGATTGCATGATCCATGCATTCCTGAAGGTGCTCATAGAATGCGTTTATAAAGGATTCTGCGGTCTGGGCTGTATTTTCCACAGGCCCAGGGGCTTTGAAGGATTCCACCTCGGTTTTAAGGAGTGTGAAATTTTTATTACAGCACTTGCATAACCATAAGATACCAGAATAGCAAGTTGACATGTACTAACATGCAAGCATCCAGAATTCAGGTGTAAACCTTGGGCACTACAAAATTAATTTAAACAACAAATGTTAAGTACCTCAAAAGTATGTGCAGTTGTATGGCTTGTCACAATTTTCACTACAATACTGACAAAATGAGTATTGCCTGATATTGACAGAAGGGGTAATGCATTTGTCTTTAGTGTCATATCAGCATACATAACAAATATATACCTCCACTGGTCCTATGGTGGGATAAAATACACAGACTGAAAACAGGCAACTACAACAGGACATAGCAGTGACAAAACTAGCTGCATTATCTTGATGTATTTTTGGAAGGTAACATTTCCACAGATTAAAAAAAAAATAAGATTCAAAATTGTTTTGATTACTTAAACAGACACAGGGCTAAGGGCTTATATAAACTACAGTGGCATAAAATAATTGATTACATATTTAAGAAGATAACCATTTGATATTATGGTCTCATTACTGCAAATCCCCAAATACGGAGACAGAAAGACTAGTTGGGAGAAAATATAGTTACATATGCCAAGTTCTAGATTCCCATTTCTTGGAGTATTTATTCCCTTTTTTCTGAGATATATATATATATATATATATATATATATATATATATATATATATATATATATATATATATATATATATATATAAATATATATAGATAATATATGTATATAATATATATATATATATATATATATATATATATGAAGAAACACAACTGACTCTAGTTAGAACAACATAAGTAGAACTGACAAAAAATAAAATGCATATGGCATGAATATTAAGTTCACACCTTTAATAAAAAAATCACTAAACACTTATGTCCACACTTTGTACTTCATCAGATTAAAATCATTGCAGAAGTGATTATTATTAGGCCAGAATTGCAGAAAAGGAAACTAAGATAATTTTGTTAACTGATGCATTATTATCACATGGAAATTTGTTGGAAGTATTTAAATGAGTTGTTAAATTAGTTGTTCTGGAATGTTTTTTACTCTGATGATGTAGTATATGCACAAACATATATTTATTTATACATGTATCAAGTAACAGCACTAATCCTAAGAAGAAGGTCACTAAAAACAATAGTCTTGTCTTGGATGTTGCAGGGGGACAGTAGGCTTGTTGTAGGACTTGCCTGGTAGATGAACTAAGTACCTTGCTCAGCAGCACAGCACAATAGAGTACAAAGCTACAAAATAGTCCAAAACTTAAACTGATGAGGTTCCCACCAAAACTGCAGCCAGTCCAGCTGGGAAGTATTAAACATGCACCAGATTATATGAGACAGCTACAAATTAGTCCTTGTGCTCTTTCTTTCACCAGAGAAAACAGTAGCACTAAGCCCATACAGGCTCTGAGAAGTGGGTTACAGGTTCCTCTGTGATTGATAGTCTCTAGGAAACCTACGTATTAATGGCTACCTGCTTCTTCTGTCAATGGAAGTTAAATAGCAGCAGCTGCCTCAAGCTGGTTCCAAAGAAAAAGACTGCAGGCCATCCAAGGATCAGTAGCCTGATTACAGATGTTGCAGATTTTAAAGATAAGCTGAAAATACATGGGGTTACTGATGTATGTATTGAAGTGTGAACCTAGTAGGTGGGAAGATAGGAAAGGGAGGACAACTGTAATTTTGTCAATTTATGAGGAAGACCTTAAAGATGATTTAGTTATTTATTTTTCTGTTACAATTGCCTATTTATCGAGAAAGTAATTTGACCTTTGCTAACCATCTTGGTCATCTTTACTTGTCCTCTGCTATCTTGTTTGGTGGCTCAATGCAGTTTTGAGATTTTGATCACCATTTAATGGAGGCTTTGGCTCTTCTGTAATTTATACTTGGGTGACTGAACAGTTTTATGGGTAGTCTAGGATTACACATTTGGAGTACTTGATTGGTGTCTACTTCTATCTGCTGAAGTGTATGGCATTCGTACATATGCACCTGAATCTGGTTACTTCAGTGTTTTGCAATCTTGAGTGGGAATCAGTTATCCTTAAAGAAAGAGTCAGTGATTTTCTGGAATGTAGAAAGTTGGCTTGGATTAACCCAGCCTCTGGGGATGCACAAGCCAGTGCATTTCTTTGTGCCAGTCCCAAGCCCGGATAAATGGGGAGAGTTGTGTCAGGAAGGGCATCCGGCATAAAATTTTGCCAAATCATACATGTGGACAACAGTACAGATATACATTCTGGATCGGTTGAGGCCCCAGTTAACAATGACCACCACCAGTACTGTTGGCCAACAGAGTGGTGGCGGAAATTGGGCTACTGTTGGCCAAAGGAGGAGAAGAGGGGGAAGGCATGCCTGAAGGCAGGTAAAGGTTAGGACTGTGGTAGTGAGGTTCGGAACTTTGAATGTTGGCAGTATGACTGGTATAGGGAGAGTGCTAGCTGGTAAGATAGACAGAAAGAAGGTTGGTATATTGTATGTGCAAGAGACCAGATGGAAGGGGAGCAAGGCTAGGTGTATCGGAGGTGGGTTCAAATTGTTTTTTCATGGTGTGGATGGGAGGAGAAATGGCGTAGGGGTTATCCTGAAGGAACAGTATGCTAAGAGTGTTTTGGAGGTGAAAAGAGCATCAGACAGAGTGATGTTTATGAAGCTGGAAATTGATGGTGTAATGATGAATGTTGTTAGTGCATATGCTCCACAAGTTGGGTGTGAGATGGATGAGAAAGAAAAATTTTGGAGTGAGTTGGATGAAGTGGTGATGTCTATAACCAAGGTTGAGAGAGTGGCAATTGGAGCAGATTTCAATGGGTATGTTGGTGAAGGGAACAGAGGGGATGAGGAAGTGATGGGTAGCTATGGTGTTAAGCAAAGGAATGCAGAAGGTCAGATGGTAGTGGATTTTTGGATGGATATGGCTGTGGGGAATACATATTTTAACAAGAGGGAGGAGCATAGGGTGACATACAAGAGTGGAGGGTGATCTACATGGGTGGATTATATCTTATGTAGAAGGGCCAGTCTGAAGGAGATTGGAGATTGTAAAGTGGTGGCAGGGGAAAGTGTAGTTAGGCAGCATAGGATGGTGGTTTGTAGGATGACATTGGTGATCAAGAACGAAAGAGGAGTGTGAGGGAAGCACCAAGGATCAAATGGTAGAAATTTAAAAAGGGTAATTGTGAGGTGAAGGTCAGGGAAGAGTTAAGACAGGCAGTGGGTGGCAGTGAAGAGTTACTGAATAGCTGGGTAACTACAGCAGACCTAGTAAGAGAGATGGCTAGAAAGGTGCTTGGTGTGACATCTGGAAAGAGGAAGGAGGACAAGGAGACCTGGTGGTGTAATGAGGAAGTACAGGAGAGTACACAGAGAAAGAGGTTGGTGAAGAAGAAGTGGGATTGTCAGAGAGATGAAGAAAGTAGACAGAAGAAAAAGGAGATGAGGTGCATTGCAAAGAGAGAGGTGGTGAAGGCTAAGGATAAAGCATATGAAGAGTTGTATGAAAGGTTGGACACTAAGGTGGGAGAAAAGGATTTGTACTGATTGGCTAGACAGCGGGACCGAGCTGGAAAAGATGTGCAGCAGGTAAGGGTGATAAAGGATAATGAGGGAAACATACTCACAAGCGAGGAGAGTGTGTTGAGCAGATGGAAAGAGTACTTTGAGGGGCTGATGAATGAAGAGAATGAGAGGGAACGAAGGTTGGATGATGTGCCAATAGTGAATCATGAAGTGCAGTGGATTTGCAAGGAGGAAGTAAGGATAGCTATGACGAGGATGAAGAATGGAAAGGCTGTTGGTCCAGATGACATACCTTTGGAAGCATATAGTTGTTTAGGTGAAATGGCAGTGGAGTTTTTAACTAGATTGTTTAATGAAATCTTGGAAAGTGAGAGGATGCCTGAGGAATGGAGAAAAAGTGTTTTGGCACCGATTTTTAAGAATAAGGGTGATGTGCAGAGCTGTAGTAACTACAGAGGGATTAAACTGATCAGTCACAGCATGAAGTTATGGGAAAGAGTAGTGGAAGCTAGGTTAAGAAGGGAGGTGATGATTAGTGATCAGCAGTATGGTTTTATGCCAGAAAAGAGCACTACAGATGTGATGTTTGCTCTGAGAGTGTTGATGGAGAAGTACAGAGAAGGTCAGAAGGAGTTGCATTGTGTCTTTGTGGACTTAGAGAAAGCATATAACAGGGTGCCTAGAGAGGAGTTGTGGTATTCTATGAAGAAAGTGTCAGAGAAGTATGTAAGACTGGTACAGGATATATATGAGGGTAGTGTGACAGTGGTGAGGTCTGCGGTGGGAGTGATGGATGCATTTAAGGTGGAGGTGGGATTACATCAAGGATCAGCTCTGAGCCCTTTCTTATTTGCAATGGTGATGGACAGGTTGACAGACGAGAGCAGACAGGAGTCCCCGTGGACTATGATGTTTGCAGATGACATTGTGATCTGTAGTGAGAGTAGGGAACAGGTGGAGGAGACCCTGGAGAGGTGGAGATATACTCTAGAGAGAAGAGGAATGAAGGTCAGCAGGACTAAGACAGAATACATGTGTGTGAATGTGAGGGAGGATAGAGGAATGATGAGGATGCAGGGAGTAGAGGTGGGTAAGGTGGATGAGTTTAAATACTTGGGATGAACAGTTCAGAGTAATGGTGAGTGTGGAAGAGAGGAGAAGAAGAGAGTACAGGCAGGATGGAGTGGGTGGATAAGAGTATCAGGAGCAATTTGTGACAGATGAGTACCAGTAAGAGTGAAAGGGAAGGTCTACAAGAGGGTAGTGAGACCAGCCAGCTATGTTATATGGGTTGGAGACAGTGGCATTGACAAAAAGGCAGGAGTCAGAGCTGGACATGGCAGAGTTAAAGATGTTTAGATTTGCACTGGGCGTGATGAGGGTGGACAGGATTAGGGATAAGTATATTAGAGGGTCAGCCCAGGTTGGAAGGTTTGGAGACAAAGCCAGAGAGGCAAGATTACATTGATTTGGACATGTGCTGAGGAGGGATGCAGAGTATATCGGGAAAAAGATGCTAAAGATGAAGCTGCCAGGTAACAGGAAAAGAGGAAGGCCTAAGATAAGGTTCATGGATGTGGTGAGAGAGGACTTGCAGGTGATTGTTGTGACACAGCAAGATGCAGAGGACAGGAAGAAATGGAAACAGAAACAGATGATCCGCTGTGGCGACCCCTAATGGGAGCAGCCAAAAGAAGAAGAAAGTTGGCTTGGATTAAGCTATGTGGACTATTTGGAGTTTTTTGGAATGCACCATGAGTGGTGGACACTTTACCTGGACTCACTCTGAATTTAATTATACCCTGTTTTGTAACTGTACAACACCTCTACATTTTTAATCGTCATCTCCTGTTTATGCCATACTAAATGTAATTCCATTCAGTTGTTTAATTTTCAAGCTATCTTTTAATGCATCTGGGTTTTATTTCTCACTGTTAAAATACTGTTTGTCCAAGGTTAACAGTTTCTGTTTGGCTACAGTATTTTATCATCATCGACACCCATTTGGAAATTTATAGTATCTATATCATCAGTTTTCATACTGGTAAGGCTACTAGGCATGAATTTTTATTTTATTTTATTCATTTTATTTATCCTTTCTTAACCAGGTTAGTCCCACTAGGCTAATAGTCTCTTTTCGGGGGACACCTAAGGTGGCATTTATACCATAATTTGTGCTTATAAATGCTCTCTTATTATAGGGACGTTTTCTTACCTTTTCGTCCTATTTTCTCTACATTTTGACTCTGGTATTTCCATTAAGTGTAGGAGGCTTGGGGTGATGAGAAATTATAAGACTAAGGCTAAGAGAAGGTTTCTTCTTACGTTTCCTAATTAAGGTTGTTCCATGGGGATCAAGGTTACTCAGTCCAACTCAAGGGTAAAATGACATGTGGATCAGGGTCCCCTCTGCATTATGAGAGTACCTCAGGTACATGACTTACTGCAGCAACTGGGAAGCAGAACACACCCCTCCCCTACACAAGTGGCCTGAGGCTGTGTTATATAATGCCATGCTGCTTAGGAATAAATTGGGTATTATATTTAATTTGTTCCATACAGTCAGTCAAGTGATTATTACAGAAACCTCTTTGGATGAAAATGCAGGGTTCTGCATGTTTTTTTTTTTTTTTTTTTTGCATCGTACAGGATTATCAAGCAGTTCACAGCCTTAGGTTAACACACATTGATGGTGGGTTGATCATTTGTTTTTCATCTGGCTTGGAGATAAACAAGGTTGATGATGGAAAATCTAACTGCTTTGAATCTGTCCTTAAGGCAGCATCAATTAGTGGATTTCCTCTTCTCTACAATCCAGCATGCTAATTTGGATCTTTTCTGAAAGAGCTCTTGGATATTTCCATTGACCTAGTTCATACATCTCAGAGGTGGTTAGCTTTGAGCAGATAATGAGACCTCAGAACTTGCCATTGATGTCGTAAGCTTAATGGAGAGCACTGGCTTTGCTGAGGTCATTTCAACTGCAAATCATTCATTTTGGTACTCTTTTAAGTTAATTCTCCAGCCAACTCTTGAAAATAGGGATTTGGTGGTATAATCTATCTCTTGATATGATTATAAAGTGGTCTAGTTCAGGCATGGTCCTCCATCTTACTCCCCAGTTACTGAACTGATAAAATGTAGAAACCTAAGGATAGTAGATTCAGATACTGTCTCACTGATTTTTGGCCATTTACTTGAGGGTGTCAGTGTGAAAAATCCAGACGAGCTGTTCACTGTCTATAGTTATACTGTTACCAGAGTACTGGATGAGGTGGCTCCAATGAAAGTGCAACTTAATCTGTAGGTTTGCTATGAGCCACAGCTTAACTATGAGCAGCAGCTGATGTGTAGGCTGGAAAAGAGGTTGGAGTGCTGATGGGGTAAGATATGCCTTTCTGAGGAAATTATTATGGTGGATGAACATTGTGATTTGTACTGAACTACTGGAAAAGAGCAATCTATGTGCCCAAAGAGATATCTGGTTCATGTAACCATACAGTTGTACTGGCTTTTGTTGTAGACAAACTGCACAGTCTAGCCTGACAGCCCAGACATTTTTGTCCTCTGATGATTGTGAGGAAGTCATACTTTGTAGTGAACATGTTTGCCAAGATTAGGTAAAGGGCACTGCTTTCCCTAGGAGGCACCCTCTGAGTACTGTGGGTTGTCAGTAATGAATCACTTGTACATGTGCTGGGTAGAGTTTGAATTCATCAATCATGACAAGCCCATGCACAGCATATCAGTTGTACCTTGGATGCAGGTCGTATGAGACCAAATTTAACACATCTTGATGCAGCAGGACCTATTCCCTGCATTGTTAAATCCTTATTGAGAGCCTGGATATTTCCATCTGCTTTAAAGGAAGCTCTGCTTACCCTGTTCTCAAACAAAACTCCTCGTTGATCAAATCTGAGCGTTAAACTGTCATCTTCTCTTTCAAAGCTAACACTATCCTGTCAAGTAACTCTAACCTAAGTTCCCTGTTGGATAGTGTGAACTAACTCAAAAGCAATCCCCTCTGTTGAGCAAGTCATTAATGCTGATTTTATATATATATATATATATATATATATATATATATATATATATATATATATATATGAATACATGTATACATATATCTCCAAACCCCTTTGATAAACCTCCCAGATAAACAAATTATGGCAACTGGAAAAAAGCTACTTGCTTCAATAAAACATTCCTCACCCCCAAGAATAAAAATGTACTTAGGCAGGCCAGCAAAGAACCAGCAAAGAGCTCAAGTGCACCATTAGGAAGCCTTAGGTAAAACAGGAAATGAAAGCAGTCACTTATGCCAAGGATGACCACAAGACCTTTTTACTTACATTAGAGGTATGACAAGTAACACCCAACACTGCATCAAGCTTAAGTCTAATGCTACCACCCATTCTGATCCTGAAGTCATAGCAAACATCCTTGGAGACA
>NC_056728.1:937342874-937365374 GCF_019279795.1 Protopterus annectens | reverse complement strand
TGATGAATCCCATCAGAAATGCACACGTACCCATGCAGGAATGCCATAATGAGGCACACGCACAAACCAGAATCATCATAGAGCATGTGTCTGGGATGCTGAAATCATGGTTCTGTTGCTTGGACATATCTGGTGGAGCCTTGCAGTACTCTCCAGGCACGTGTGCCCACATCTTCATTGTGTATGCCATGCTACACAATATGGTCCTGCGGAAACAGCTGCAGCAGGGACAGAATGGTGAAGGCCCTCACAGCCCACCACCATTGCCACGGGCCCCACAGGCACAGAGGTACTCAGACTGCGAACACCCTGAGCCAGCCCCAGTAGGCAGACCGAGGCGAGCCCAGTATGCCCATGCCTTGGCAAAGAGGGAACATATAGCACACAGAATGACAGTGTAGGCAGCTAGGGACTGACACCCTTCTCCACCTGCACACACAGTAAAAATGGATGGCACACACACACAAGACTATCTGTAAGTTGTCGTGTATAGGCAGTCTACTGTGTGCATTCAACATAGGCAGCTCTCAACTATTGCACACACAACAGCCAATGGCACAAGGTAAGTCAAAACCTGAACAGTAAACTAAGCTATCAGCATATGCAGATACTGTATGTATAGATTCATAGGTAGGTACTTGGCCAACTGCCAGAGGCCATTCATAAGGCCAGCCAAAATGTGTCAGCGTTGGCCTCCCCATTGAGTCATTAACCATCCCTCTGTGGAGCAGAGCCAATGGCGGGATCCCTGGGGTGCATCTACCATTCCCCATCCATCCTTCAAGGTTTCTCTTGAAGAGTGTTAGTGAGGGGTTCTGTAAAATGTAGATAGGGATGTTATTCCAAAGGATGGGGAGTGTCTGTGACAGGAAGCTGTCCCTCCAGCATCTTTCGGTTATTGTTGTGGCAAGGTCAGCTCACTACAGTGTGTGGCTCACTGTATCATGGATTCCCATAGGTGGAGCATATCCATCAAGCCAGAGTTTGACATGGCTGTGTTGGTCAGTGGAGATCATCTCTGGGTAAACGAGATGCCACTGAGTAATGCAGGAGTGTATCCAGTCCGGCTGCATAGGCCATATGTTGGAGGCCAGTATTTCCCTTGGTGAGGTACATTTGTGGACCCCCCCAGCTGTTGGACATGCAGTCTGAGGTACATCCCACATGGATTATTATACCCTATGATGGGACTGATGAGTGATGAGTAAAGGGGCACTATAACCCCAGTATGTCTAGATGGGAATGCTTTAGTAGTCAGATGGCCTACAAAGAAGGATATCCTAACTTCTGTGGAGTTATGATTGTCACAGGGGAGACCACTATCTACCTTAGTCTCCAGATATCCCATTACGTCATCTGTATTAATGTGGCTGCCGCTCATGTGTTAATATGTGGGTGCCAATTCCACTATGGAATGACCATGCAGTTAGTGGCACTTGGCTGGAGGCGGTGTCAGTGGCACCCTGTGACGTTCTCTGTAAGGCCCCCTGAGGGATGTCCGTGTCAGCTGGACTATCAGTCATGGCTCCCAGTTTGCAGTCATTGCCAAACATGTTCTGCCGTAGTCCACCTGTGTTTGCCTGTATATCTGAGACGCATATGCCAAACAGTAGGGCTCCCAGGACTGAGTCCTGTGGGACACCAGTCGTGACTGTTCAAGAGTTGGACCTGGAGACCGCTAGTTGTACCATGTATGTTGTGTGTGTAAGTCTGTTGGCAACTCAACCTGTGATGTATGAGTGAATGTAGAGGCTGGTGTGTTTATCAATAATGCCTGAGTGGGGCATGGTGTCAAAAGCCTTGGTGAGGTCCAGGTAGTATGTGTGAACCACCTCCCCTGTCATCTAACGTCTTGGTGACTGTATGTAAGACATAAAACAGGTTCAGTAGGCATGAACTGCAGTCAGCCAAGCTGACCTGGGTTGGGTCACATGTCCGATGGTTACCAATATCATTGTTAATGAGTGCCATGAGGATGTGAACCATACCATTGCAGACCAGGCTAGTCAGGCTTATGGGGTGGAAGTTACCATGGTCAGTTGTGATTTCCCCATGATGGAGTGGAATAACCGTTGCCATGTGCCATTGTATGGGCATGTAGCTTGTGGAGAGGCTGAGGGAGGAATGCATAATTAGGTGGGGGGCAGGTTGTCATGTACAGTTTGAAAGATGCAGTCTGAATCAACATCTGCCTCCATTGACACTGTGTTCTGCTGTTAGAGAGGGCCATTTCCACCTGTGTGTCTCTGATGGTTGGGAAACTGTACCTTACGGGTAGTGTTGTGAGCTCTTTAGGGAGTTAAGTATGCACCGCATGTATCTGCAAGGATATTGGTGATTTCAGTACGGTCATCATATTTTGCGCTATATTTCACTGGCACAGTGCAAATCTGTGTGTCACCATGTAGATCCTTGACATAGCCAAAGAAGGCTTTATGGTTATCTTTTGAATCTTTGCATGTTCTCCTGCTGATGTTACCCTTGGATGATGTCATTTATTTACTTTATTTATTTATTTCCAGTTTGATTACTGGGGAAGTCCACTAGGCCCAAGGGACCCATTTTCAGTGGAGACCCGGGTAGAAAAGCTCCAAATACATAATACAGTACAGATATAGTAATACAGAAATGTAAAGATACATTACCTAGAACAAATTGCAACAAAGGTACATACAGTGTTGCACAATAGTCAGGCAAACATCACTGTAGATGATCTTAAGGGTTATACGGGTTCATTTATGTGAACACTCATTGCATAGTATGTGGGGAAAACACTTCACATACACACCTTTAAAGTAGAAATATAAAACCTTTACAAGCACACATTTAAAGTATGAAACTTTTTACAATATGTACACAATTGTGATGAGGGATAGGTAGCTGTAGGAACTGAAAATAGCTTGGATACAGTCATAGAAAAACAAGCTATGGGAGATTTAGAGAGCTTAGGGACCTGGGAGAGAAGAAACAAAAACATTTTATGAGCAAGTAATTGGGTGGATTTAGGTAGGGTGAAGGCAGGTACATTTCCATTTAGTGGAAAGGTGTTTGTAAAGCTGGGTTTTGAAGTTTTCTGAGTTTGGTATAATTCCTAGAGTGGAGGGGAGAGAATTCCATTTTTTACGTAGTGAAAAAGAGAGGAGGAGTTGGCCAGCGGGACATTTGGGCTTATGGATAGCTATCAAGTTTTGATGTTCAGATCTGAGAGTTCTATTAGGGGTGTAAGGGGGAAGGATATTAGCTAGAGCTGGACATTTAGAAGGGTGAAATATGAGTCTATGAGCAGTGGTGAGTTGGAGGTAGTTTTAGGTAGTTTGGGAGTTATAGCCAATTCAGAGATTGCAGGTTAAGGGTCATGAGGGACCTACGTATCATACTAATAGTGGTCACAGATGTCAGCCCTTTGTGGGATTTGCTGTGTGTCTGGAACACTGTCCTATGTCTGTAGTATAGCCTGTTTATTGCTAAGGTCCACCAGACCAGTGTGCTTGTCGAGGAGGAGTGAGTCTTGGTTTACCATCGATGGCACGATCCATACATCCGTGTAGGTGCCTATAGACTGCATTTGCAAATCTGTCTGTATCTGGAGCAATGCTTCCCCTTAGCGTGGGGGCTGTGAACACCCCCACCCCTGTCACTAGTAGTGTAAATGTAGTTGTAGGAAAGGTATACACTGTGGTATCCATGGGTGGGGGAGATGCTAGGGTGTGGAAACAGTGAATAGTTCATGGTCAGATCTAACCAATGACCAGTAAACCTCCACTGTGGTGCACCTGATGCCCATGTTGGTGATGACCACATCTAGTAGCTTCCACCCCACGTTAGGGAGGTTACTACCTGATACAGGGCATATGAGGTCATACATTCCAGGAAGTGCTGGTCCTGGAAGTGAGTACCGGAGTACGTGTCCCAGTTAATGGTATGGTAGCTGACATCGACCAATGCCAGGGTTGTGTTAGGACTATCGTGTTCTCCACTGTCTCCAGGTAGGTGGAGTGGAGGTCCTGAATCATGAAGGGTGATCCGTAGAAGGCCAGATTCAACACTGTTGTTGTGGCTGATGTTAGCTTCACATGGATGATCACAGAGGTATCATACTGCCGCACTAACCTGGAGGTATTGGTATCCCTGATAAATATGGATACAGCCCAACCATGTCTGTCAGTCCATGTTCCATTGCTGAAATGTGTGGTATGGGTTGTAGTCTGGTAGTGCTGGTGTGCTATCAAGAGCCTTAAGACAAATTGCAGTTAATGCACAGATGTTGATGTTGTCCATCCTGGGGAGTGCTGTGAGTGCATGCATGTTGTGATCACAACCCCTGGTGTTGAGTAGCATAAACCACATTGAATCTTCTATTGTGCTGTTTACGGAGCTGGCATTCATCTTCGGGACTCTCCTAAATAAGGCACCATGGGGGCGCCAATAGCCTTGGCCAGTATTCCAAAGTGTAAGGCAGACACATAGGCTGGTATGGTATCACTGCATGCATGTTCCCCATCTGTGCTTGACTGTCATCTTCCCTGTAGGTAACCTAGTGGTAAACAATAGAAAGCCTTAACCTTATACAAGTCTTCTAGCATTTGGAGTGACTAAGTATCAGTGTTCTGTATGTTCATGCTGTACTCAGCTGTTCCCTGACTACATGGTGAGATCACACTGTATATTGTGATCTGAAGGTCTGTTTATTTGCATATTATGGCTGTGATGGCCTGCACGTTAGAGGTGCACAGATAGCTTACTATCTAACTGCCCAAGGGCAAATAGAAGTATAACAACAGTGTGTTGGCCTTCTCCACACCATTGATGAAGTAACTGAGCCACTGTCAAGCATAGACAATGAAGCAATTCCAGGCAGAGTTGCAGGAAGCTGTGGAAGACTGGGGTTGTGGAGGGTGACAGGGATACTTAGTGATCTAAAGAGAGCATGTTAAGGTGGCAATTCAACACCATTCTATTCCCCCAACAGGTCTTGCAGCTATCAAACTGGATAGGCTCACCCACCCCCTGGCTTTATGGTTCTTGGACACATGATCCCAGGGGTGTATAGTCTGTTATCCATTCACACAACAAGGTTTCCCTTGAAGTGTGTCAGTGAGGAGCTATGCCTAATGTAGTTAGGAATGTAATGTATTGTCTCACAGTACATTTGTTATATGTTGTTATGTCTTGAGTACGTGAAGCTCAGTGAGTTAGGGGGCCTCCGCCCTTTGCTTAGCCTAGCTTACACATAGAAATCATCTAAATAGGAAATAGGCAGAAGCAACGTTAATGTCAACAGAGTAATCGTTACAGCATCCACATAGTATCTGTGCATTCGAGGTTACAATCCCGATAAAGGCAGGGATGTTTATCATGTGCAAAAGTATACCTTAACCACAGCTTGCAGATATAAGTAGCAATCGTCTGTATAATAAACATTTGAATCACCCATATAAACCCATGTGCAGGAGAGTACAGTCAACAGAGAATGTAATGTCATGACAGCACACAGTGAGATGTTATGTCATTGACAGGTATATATCCAGAGTAGTTAGCGGATGTGGCCGTGTTTGTGCGCACAGGTTATACGTCACAACGTTTGTTTAACTGTGTTTAACTGCTGCTATAATGTCTCACAAACACTGTTAAACATGCTTACAACTGGGTAAATGAGCCTTACTCTGCAGTAAAGACATTCATAAAGCATCACAGGTGTCGAACCCTGGACCATGCACACTATAGGCATGGGACTTACCACTAAGCCATCCGAGGAGTACACACCTTTCATGGTCCTGAGACTACACCTTATACCATATGTATTTCACTGTAATGATCACAAATGGGACTGCGGCCTTGTGAACATATGTACAGTACATTGTAATGTACTGTAATTTGTGAACCAACACATTCCAGTCTACAGATGTATTACTGTTACAAACTAAGAAATATATATATATATATATATATATATATATATATATATATATATATATATATATATATATCTGTCAGTGATGTCTGCACACACACACACACATATATATATATATATATATATATATATATATATATATTATACAGTTACAGCAATAGCCATATATATAAGCATCTATGAATACACTTTGTGACACAGAAGCACTCCAAAGGAATTGGAGTGTACACAAAACACATGCAGCTCTGGTATCATAACAATTAATAATAACCTAAGTCACCATAGAAGGGGTGTGTATGTGAAGATGGGGGTGGGAAAGAATGAGGGGTAATGCAATCATGCCTCAAGGAGGGCCTGGTCGTATGTCCAATAAATGAACTGGAATGGCATACATGGAGTATGGGGACAATATAAAAAGGACACAAAGCAAGAACCTTCCTCATTCATAATACACCCTGTCATGTCACATTGCAACACCTACTTTCACAAACATATGAACATTAACATGTATCAGACATATGTACACCAACTGATTGTCACATATGTTGTCAGCAGTGAGGAATGTCTGTAGTACAATGTATATTCTAAACACCATAACATTAGTGCATATCTCAGATGCCGCCGTATTGGTAAGGTCAGTGACTGTGGTGTTCATGGTCCCGGGTTCAAGACCTGCAAGGGCTGTTAGGTTATTCTGAGGGCCAGAAAAAGGGCTTTTGGATGCAGGTGGATTAAAGCACTCTTAAGCAGTTGTAAGCGGGTTTCCATGTGTTTGTATGACGGTAAGCGGAGCTGCTACATGGTAAACTGAGAAGCGCTTCACACGTTTGACCTTTGCTTAACATCACGCAGACCATGGGCAAACCTGTTCACAACCGCGTAAATGTGCGTTATTCACACTTTCACTACCAGTGCCTACTCTGAGAGGAAAAATACTAACACCTTCCGGGAGTAGAACCTGCAACCATGTACTCCATCTTCCAATTAACCTAACACTAAGCTACATGGGATGTACCTATCCCAGATGTGTATGCAGACAGGTTAAAACACAAAAGGGAGGAATGTGTTGAAATAGGACAACCTGCCATGTACCCTGTTATAGGCATACGCTCATATATAGATACATAGATATATATATAGAGAGACAGATACATAGAGACATTTCAATATATACAGGTCTACATATATATGTAGATATATAGATAGGTTAGAAACATCTACACATCTATGGAGGTGCAGATAAACATATGCAATAATATACATATCTATATACATACACACACACACACACACACACACACACACACACACACACACACACATATACACACACACATATATATATATATATATATATATATATATATATATATATATATATATATATACATATATATATATACATATATATATACATATTTGTGTGTGTGTATATCTATATATATATACATATATATGTGTGTGTGTGTGTATATAGATATATATATATATATATATATATATATATATATATATATATATATATATATACATATATTTATACATACACATACATACATGTCTGTAGACAGCATCCGAAGTGGTCACATCTGAGTATAACATGGACCATAGCAATCACACATTCACCCCCCCCCCTCACAAAACAATATGAACATAACACAGGAAGAGTATATGCCAATACGCTATTACAAATATGTTCTATGGACAGTCATCAACACAACTACATTGACTGCAAATATCCATGACAGAATTACACAGACAGCTTTCATTTTGCAAATCTTTAATACATTCCGATGTATTGCCAAAAGGATTCAAGGACTAACAGTACCTGCATGCTATACAGGAAGAATGTAATAGTGCCTTAATGAATCAGCCTGCATTTACCATAGTATTAGTCCACTAAGGATAGGTGGTCACATAGGGAAAGAACACCCACCCACATATAGACGTTGTATAAAAGGGGTTCCTACACACCTGCATGTGCTATATACACCTATCAACATCTATCCCAGAACCAAAATAATTGCATCAATACATACTGTCATACCATAACCATTTATGCAACTGCTGTATAACATCTGCTGAAACCTTAACATACCTGGACACAGACACACTAAAATGGCCCTATGTGAAATAGATGCCATTACACAATTGAGCAGCTGCTGATGTAACAGGGTTTGTATGAACTAATCCTGTTTCAGAGGATTGAAAGGTCCGTACACCAGGAAGTTTTACCGAGTACTGATTATAAGCACAGTATGATACACAGTAACACCAAACTAAATATGTCTGGTAAGCACACTGTAAACCCCCCTAACATTATATGCACAGCTATGCAGCCTTGAGCTGGTCAAACAACCTGGCCAAACTGACACATATGCAGAAGTATTAGGCACAGACAAACCCTGCACAAGTAGCAATGTTCAGAAATATAACAGCAGTACTCACATTTAGACCGACTCCTCTAGGCATTACACACAATATATTACTGTTCGTCTCAATACAGCTGTTGCAATGGATTCCAAAAAAACCTCCATGCTGTCTTCATCACAAGTAAGGCAAAGGGACAACGCCCAAGTGGAGTACTCAGTTGTACTCCACTGTAGCCATGGTATTGGCTAAAGCAGTAGCAGCGCAGCTGATGTGCATGTAATTAGCTACTTAGGAACACCAATTGGCCATCGGGATAGCTCATGTTACTGATCTATATCTATAAAAGGTTGCCTTGTCACATATTCAAACCATCTGTATCTACCTATAGGACAGTAAAAAACATGGAAAGACAAACTGAAAATGAGTAGTACACTAGTTAACAACACCTCTGATTACTAAGATGGTATGTATAACATGTAGTATGTTTGTGTATGTAGTATCTGTACTATAAGAATAACAGTGTAATCAATGCATATAGTGGAAATAGCTAACTTGTAGTGATGTATTGTTGAGCAGTAGTAATGCTTGTTGTATTCTATGTGTGTACTGCTGTAGGTCACACGGCACACTCCACAGACACCACAAGGAATGCTATGGGCTTGGAACCCACCATTTTGCTTCCAGCCACTATCAGTGTCAGTAGTAGTCCAACAAGTATGTGCTATAACAGGGGATAGTATATGTTGTTATATTGTAAAAATCAACATATGTATGGGTGTATACGTAAGATGAGCATGTTAAAGGTGGGCTTACCGTGCAAATATGGTGTGCATTGTGGGATATTGTGCCAATAACTGTGTAATGGACAGTTGTCTAGGCAGATCTGCATTCTATTCTGCATAGCAGTTCTGATATGTTATGCAAACAGTAGTTATATCTATTGGCAATTACAATACTCAATGACAGGATACATAGCATTAGTATTCATCTGACAGGTTAGCAGCATGATAGCAAAGATAATTGGAAGAGCCAGGTAACTATCCATGCACATAGCACATGTAATATCCACCTCTCTACTATCATTTGCAAGCAATAACAGCTGTGCATGTGTACATGTTATGCAAATGTGTAGTGACCCTTGTTACAGGGCTGGGCCAAATGGCTATATGCACACCTTGATAGAGTAGATATTGAGAGTACAGACACACTGGTTGAACTACCAGGTTTGTGTAGACCAACCTAATAGCCGCCTGCACATACTGTATGTAAGGTAGTGCACAGCACTGGTAATGAAACAGGTTACACATCATCTTTAACTCCAGTGTAACATCTGCAGTAGGAGTGTAAGATGTAGGAGACAGCTGCCCATGTGTAATAGCCGCATCATAGGTGATGGCTCACATTATCTGATTATATCCTGATCATGTTGATAGTGGCATCAGAGCCTATTGATACATGACTTTGTTTTGGGAGTGGGTGTCTGTGCCAACAGAGCTCATGGTCCTAGTGGATATGTGAGTATATACTCAGAGAAGGAAACAGACCTGCAGACACATGCATCATCTGTAATCTACTAACAGGATGTGATCTGCTCCTCAGAGGAGGTTCGCTGCCAAGGGTAGCTACACTGTTTCCGTAATAGCCAGTGTTGACATGTCCATAACACAAATAATTACATGTGAGCATCACTGTCTATAACATCTTCGTAGGCAATATGTAAACTAAAGACAGTACTTGGTACTTGTGGTACTGACTGCTCATACAGGCATGTCCACTAATCAGCTATTGGTGTCTCCTAATGTGAGCATTGTGTATGTGGCCATCCTGGGGGGAATGTAATCTCTATGCCATGTACACTGCCAGATCCACCTAACACCATACACTTGCATAACATCAGATGCATTATGCTGAGCAACTACCTTTGTGCCTCAGTGGAATTCAAAATGCACCTTGAGACAGATCACCTACCAGGCCACAGACTTCCCAACTGCCATAATGTGCTGTAATAGGGAAGAATAGGTCTGAGACCGAACCATACTATTGGCTACTCTCAACTATTCCATTATGAACTGTGAAGACTCCTCATGTACAAACACCTGTGCTCAATGCATGTTGGATTCCATCAACCCCACTGACCTGGATCACAGTTGTCACACAAACAGGGCTAACAGTGTGCTACACATAGTTAGTCTACAATGCCAATGTTATGTTCCCTAAGAGCAGTGCGGTGAGTGCCATGGCACCCATGCAGATGGACAATACACGTGCAAATGCTGAATACTACACAAATGAAACTTAAGCAGTCACATATGTGCAGTGATTGTGTCATTGAAACAGAACCAGGAGTCAACCCAACACAAACAAGTAGGCAAACTGGTGGTATCATGCTTTAAACTGTCCCACAGAAAGTAGTAACTGTTGCAAGAGCGAACACATGAGTGTAGGTGATCCCTGTTCAGCCTCAGTAAGATGCAGATACACCATATGAAACAACGCAAAGCTACCATGAAAACAATCAGCCACATATTATGAGGCCAAGCACAGAGCATTCTATAGCTGTCATTAATCATAATGGCAACGACAAGACCTGCCGTGCTGCACAGCACTATGGCATGGGAAGTACTGCACCTACAGAAATAGCACCCACCCATCCTGATAGGGTCTTGGAGACCCTAAACCCACTCCCACCTCCCCCCACCCTCAACAGGTATGCACAGTAATATATCCATGTACACTACAGGGCTCCTGTACTAACGACTATGCAGGTACAAGCTGCACTCTCTAATGCCATACATACAGCTTTCATGGGACCTGTCACCAGCCCAGGGTGTATCCTACACAAATGTAAGAACATTCAGCTATCCACATACACATCATGTTCAATCATAGCCCCATGTCAGGCTGTGTACACACTGAATGGTGCACAGCAACAGTTATCACACCCCACAAAAGGGGAGACATCATTGATAATGGGGCATAGTGCACATCTACCCTGCTGAGTCTGGTCTGTACGGCCATGAACCATGGTCAACGTAATTGATGTACTCAGTACAGATGTAGGTGACAGTAGGGTTGATTCACACTGCATGTCATGACCTTGCCAGGTCATATGACACCACCACCTATACTGTGTTCCAGCTATGCTCAGTAAACTAGGTGTATATACCTATGTCACAGAAGTGTTTGGCAACTGGACTGCTGGCAAAACCCTCACTACAGAGGGTGTCCAATGAATACATGTGCATCAAACCAGCGCCAGCCACAGTAATAGAGGGGTAATTCCTGGTACGCCCCCCTCTTTGGTATCTATACCACATAGACTAACACAGAAGGCATCAGCCTATTGATGTCTGCAAATGACTATGAACTAGGAGCAATAGTCAACTCATTGTGTGCTGCGTTCAACATACAGAAGAGCCTTAGTGTGTCAGATGTGTGGTGTGTGATGTATGGCCACATTCTGACAGCTAAGTATTGCATTGTCATCCCCTATGTTACAAACCCTGTACCCATTAACTACCATCTAGGCAGTGGTCAACATAATGGCAACTGTGTGTATGAGATGCAGATGGACAGTACTTCCTTTTGATAGTTACGTCACCACAAAAGACAGATAGCCATATGTGGCACCCCTAATCATGACAGGGTGCCATCCAGGAATATAGAGATAACTGCTCAGCCATACTCAACACCCATGTGGCCCATAACAGATCACATATTTCCTTTAAGGGTTATTGCCCATGTTTACATAGCCTACACTGCCCTTCACAATCCCTAGCTACACTTTGTAGCATGCAACCTACGCTGAATAAAGACATGTCCAGCCCACAGTTGTTGGTTGTGCTACACATAACACATCCTGATCCCAAATAAACACATAAATCATGGACATCCACCTCTCTAGTACACGGATCACAACACGCCTGACAGATCCCTGTCCCATACACTTAACATAGTCTTGACATACTATGCATCCCTGTCCAGCAGAGCTGCACATCGCCCCTCTCTGTGACATGGTGTGATGACCGCATGCCAAACATATCAGTAACCATGTGTACCAGTTCTGTGGCACTGCTTGAAATGGCCACTGAATATTACCTGTCTGTTACCTACAGCTAAGTAACCCGTCTGCCTAGGTTCATAAATGGCCCAGGGCATATAGCCTACTACATCACTATGACCATACATGCCATAGGTGATACCCAACCCTGTAAATACCATCAGGCTAGCTATTGTCCCATGTGTTACACATGCACAAAACAGGCAATACATGGCAGGATGCTACACAGCTGTATAGTGCCATGTAGCTGTATATGGCAAAACATATACATGCTTGCAAGTCTGCAGGGTCACATGTCATGTCCCTAATGGCTATGTATGAATATATATGTGGCATATACACAGCATTAAGGTCAACTGCATTAATGTGAACACATCCATGCATGTGCTGATAGGTAAAGACACCACTACAGGCAAACAGACATGTCCACGTCAAGACAAGATCCACATGGTGTATAAGCAATGTCATCACATGACACACACATATATGGTGATAACATCACATCACCAGTAGGTGTCAAATGTGCATGACCTATACATGTCAGTGGTGTTAGTGTCATGTAGATCTACAAAGACGTATTTGTAAACTTAATAAATGTGATACACATGTATGTTCAGCTGTACTGCTGTACTTCTCTGTGAGTTACTGTGACCTGTCTACATCGTTATGTCTTCCAGGTATGCCCTGTACCCACTTGCCGCCATACAGCCGCTTGGAGGATGAGGTCCTCATCACATACCTCCTCGACAACTACACGGCGCTCTTCAGCCATGTACCACAGGATGCACAGCAGCAGGATGCCCTGTGGGAGGACCTCTGCAGGAGGGTAAATGATGTTGGTGGTCACAATCACATCTATCAGCAGGTGCGCCGACACTGCACTGACCAGGTAAGATGGGCGAAACAGTGTGCAAATACAATTGCCAGGGAACAAGGTGCAACAGGTGGGAGGCCACTCACCCAGCCCCCATTCACATGTATCGAGGAGCAACTGGTCAACCTGGGGACACCTGCAGGTCTCCATCCACAAGCATTAGCTGGTATTGTGGAGGTGGGTGTCTCTCAACCACCGTGCCTGGAGTTGCCTGGTAAGTCACTACTGCACATAAAACACAACCATATATCACACAGTTACATGTGTTACTGTACAATATGTAATGTAACATCATATGCAAGGCATGTATGCACACATGCCACATACTATAGTCTGCTACTCTATGTATGCACAGATGTGCATACTCCATAGGATAGTGTATTGTACTGGCTTATGTGCTAACATAGATATTGTACCCTGTAGCTACCACACAGGTGTGGATAATCTCACTGCCGTGATACCCCTGTTTAGATACATCTGGCATTTTGCAGCGACAGCAGCCTGTGTCAGGTGAGATTGTTATTATTTACCAGGCTTGATACTGCACAGAACATATTAATTGCATGCTATCTGCCATAACACACGTCCACATAATGTATAGTGGTCTTGGTAATGGAAACTGGTCAGACCTGCAATGTATCATACTGTTTACCTATGTGAAACAATTGTAGACTGTATGAAATACCTAACTAAACCTTCCAGACTGTCATTGTCAGATGTGTGGACAACAGTGAATACAATGGTGGAGGTGTGTACCACTCTAAGGAAAGGTACTACATATCAGCATTACACATGTTGGGAATACGAACAGTACAGTACAGAGTGTGTGCACACACTTAATTTGTTGAAGCTGGAGTATGCCCGGCCCACAGGATACACCCTTGTGGAGTATACCCTTGCTATGAATATCACACACTGTCATGTGCTATCAGACATGTCCATGACATGTAGTGGGCCGACTGCAACACTGCTCAATTATCCTGCACATACATCCATATAAGTCTCACATCCCATACATACCATCCTTTGTCTGCATAACCCTGTCCTCAGTGAAGCATATGACATCTATGGGTGTATGTCATATAGGATAATGCTGACATGTGAAAGACAATGGCCATCACAACCATTTGGACTGCACATGTGCACACGTGGCCATGGAGGATGGCCAGAGACATGAAGCAAAGCACACAGTAGAAGTGATGTACATGTGTCTACACCCTGTTGTACATTGGCTGGACACAATATAACTATGGCCTTTGTGTAATGGTGATATTGCAGATATGAAACACTAAACATCATACAGGCCTGTGCACAACTTGTGTAGGCATAACATGAAACCACCACATAACATGTCCTGAACATCTGGAGTGTGTCACGACATGGAAGCATACACCTATACAGTATCCAAATACATAGATGTGTTGCACAACATACACATATATCCACATCCTGCCACAGATACAGTAGATTCACCTCGTTGGTGTCAGACATCACTGTCATGCCTGTTCCTCATGTGTGTGAGGTACACAGATGGCAAGTGAGACTTAGAGAACTTGCACATTAGCCATGTGTGGGCATAGTTGGCAGGTATCAGTAATATGGTTGCAGATGTGCAGGGGTGTCATCCTTATACACTTCTGTGACCTGTATCACACATTCAACATTAGGGTTTATTGTGTATACACCTCTGTGATGTGGGTCACATTCCACATTAGATATGTATTGTATGTGAACATAGTCATGATTATGAACCATGCCAGTAGCTCACACAGTATAGCAATTGTGAAGCCACATGATGCCCTGCAATGGCTATGCACATCAGCTCAATGTGCAGTATGTCCCTACATATATGTAGGGTGGACAGACAACATTGCATCAGCTGAAGGCCCATGTTAGTATAACACGTACCTGCATTGGGACACCATTACCGCACTGTAGATTGGAAAGGACACCACTGTGTTACACATGTATGCATGTCATTCAACACGTCAGCAGAAGACATGTCATACTACATGTGACTGGCAAGATCATTCGCCACACAGCAGGCTGGTGTACTGTACACCTGTGCTGGTCTGTGGCACCATTGCAAAGTAGAGACAGCCATGTCAAACATGTGTGTACAGCCACATGCACAATGTCTACACTCAGCCCAGAGGTAGGCACAATAATGTTGAACAGACATGCACTGCTTTGCGGGAGATATGCAAGCTAGGGTTCAGGCAAACATAGTATGCAGTTGACATACCCTACTGCTCATGTCCTCACACATAGGGGTGGTTGCCAACACAAAGCATCAGTGGCAGATGTACAAAGGTCAGCAATGATCCATTAACATGTGGTGTATGTTGCACACATCATGGCAGTGCAGTGCAATGGTGCAAAGTGCATGCATTGTGTTACAGGTATGGGGCATAGGCTACTAACACAAAGGGTGCAATACAGGTATGTATGCTAATCACCACTATAATTATGTAAGGTGCATGCCATCTGCTATACCACAATCATGCTGTTGTGTGCAACTCAGGGATGTATGATGACTACCACTATAATTGCCTAAGTTGAAACTGTAATTGTCTAAGCTGAATGCCATCTGCCATATCACATGCATGTAGCGTGTGTCTGTGTGTGTTTGTGTCAGTAAGTGTCTGTGTTTCTGTGTGTGTGTGTGTGTGTGTGTGTGTGTGTGTGTGTGTGTGTGTGTGTGTGTGTGTGTGTGTGTGTCTGTGTGTGTCTCTGTGTGTGTGTGTCAGTGTGTGTGTGTCTGATATAACTTGTAATGTACAGTTCTTGTCTTCCCCTCACTGGCGTTGATGTAGGTGCGTTGCCCTCCTGAGGTCCAACTGATGTTAGTGTCACCACAGACTCTGTGATGATGGTAGTATTATTGAGGCACAGGCAGGGTTGTTAGGGGCTGAATCTGTGCCATTGGTCCTTGAGCACCTCACTGGTCCTCTTCAAGAGAAATCTTGATGAATGGATGGGAAATAGAAAGTTCACCTAGGGCATCACTGCAGTGGCTCTACTTGATAGAGGTACTGGGAACTAACGTTGGGTGACACGGTGCCAGGGCACTTCTATGGTCTAGGCTTGTAAAGAATCCAAGGTCATTAGCCTAGTACACACCTATGAACCTATGGTTGCCATTCCACCAGTCTCCCCCTCATCCTCGCACACAGTTCCCCTGCCTGCACATACCCCATCACCACCGGCCATAGAGGAAGGACAGTTAGTGGGTTTTAGCATGGAATAGGGCAGTGTGGTGACTATGGAAGGAGTGCCTGCACACCATGCTCCCAGTCAACAGACAGTTGATGTCCCACACAGGCATGTCCCCAGTGCTGCTCGTAGGATGCCCCTGCAGGATCAAGCACATCAGCTGGTGTCACCAGACGCATATTTTGGGCTGTAATGGAGGCACAGGCACGTGCTGAATGGCACAACAGAGGCAGTCTGAGGTTTCAGATGGCTGCCCTCCATTCATTAACCAACAACATCCAGGTACTTGCACATGCTCACCATCATCTTGCAGATGTTTTGGATAGACGATTGGGTGACATGGTGGGAGTCCTTGACGGTGGCATGTCAATCCTCGAGTGTGGTATGTCTGTGCTGGAAAATCTGGTGGGATTGAGACGTCGAGCACGTGGACGTAGGCCAGCTACATCACCTGTTGAAGGTCTACGAGAACATGCTACTGCACATGCCCCCTCCCATAGTGGCGGTAGCAGAAGCAGTGCTGCTGGTGCTGTGCAGTGCACACCAGGATGCAGCAGGCCACATGTATGTGGTCTTGGACGGCCCCGAGAGGGACATGATTCCAGTGGACATGTGTTTGACTAAGCAATAGAAATACAGGGCTGTTATACCCATCTGATGTCCATTATCATTAGGATCACTGCAAAAATATCCCAAACAACAAACTAAAACAATGAGTAAGAAGGCCACTGAAAAACCAATCAGGAAAAACAAAAATGAAATCTCCAGCAAAGCTAGAACTTCCACTGAGTGACCTCCCAAACGTCTTATATTAGAGGCACATGGGATATATGCAAATGAACCTTATGAACATCAGGTGTTTCAGCTCATGGGCATTTCTGAATTACCATGACTTATTTCATAGTTTTAATGGACAATTTCAGGCCAATAAAGTCAAATCCCACTAGCTGTGAATATACATATTTTGGCCTTGTTATGACCTCATCAGCACAACACACGCAGAGTCTTTGACTAAGCAATAGAAACCCAGGGCTGTTATACCCATCTGATGTCCGTTATCATTAGGGTCACTGCAAAAATATTTCAAACAACAAACTAAAACAATGACTGAGAAGGTCACTGAAAAACCAATCAGTAAAAACAAAAATAAAATCTCCAGCAAAGCTAGAACTTCCACTGAGTGACCTCCCAAACCTCTTGTATCAGAGGCACATGGGATATATGCAAATGAACCTTATGAACATCAGGTGTTTCAGCTCATTGGCAATTCTGAATGCCCATGTCTTGTTTCATCATTTTAATGGACAATTTCAGGCCAATAAAGCCAAACCCCACTAGCTGTGGATAAGCATATTTCAGCCTTGTTATGACCTCATCAGCACAGCACAAGCAGTGTTTGACTAAGAAATAGAAACACAGGGCTGTTATACCCATCTGATGTCCATTATCATTAGGGTCACTGCAAAAATATCCCAAACAACAAACTAAAACAATGAGTGAGAAGGTCACTGAAAAACCAATCAGTAAAAACAAAAATGAAAACTCCAGCAAAGCTAGAACTTCCTTTTACTGACTGTTTTATACAGCTATATATTTATTTATGAAATTATAAATTTATATATTTATACATGTCTACAAATATTCAAATGTGTGTGTGCGTGTGTGCCTTATAGAGCCATCTCTCTTTCACTCTCTCTCTCTCTCTCTATATATATATATATATATATATATATATATATATATATATGTCTACATATGTAAATATAAAACATATATATTTATGCATGTGTCTAAAAATATTCAAATGTGTGTATGTTTGTGCCCCATGCAGATACATATACATATAATTTGTAAAATTATAAAATTTATATATTTATGCATCTGTCTACAAATATTTATGAGTGTGTGTGTGTGTGTGTGTGTGTGTGTGTGTGTGTGTGTGTGTGTGTGTGTGTGTGTGTGTGTGTGTGTGTGTGTGTGTGTGTGTGTGTGTGTGTGTGTGTGTGTGTGCATGCCTTATATAGCTATATATATATATATATATATATATATATATATATATATATATATATGTATATATATATATATATACTTATAAATTTATAGTATGAATTGTCAAAATGTTTAAATACTGAAAAAATGCACTAAACACGCTGAAAATTCATAATATCCAAATCCATTAACATTGAATCTATGGAAAATTGTAAAAAAATCCTTTGAGACATCTAACCCAAAATATTTCATAACAGTAGCCCAAATTTGGCTGAATAGCGGTATTGTTATGGAAAGTATTTTAAGGTAAGATTTTGGGTTAAAGGCATGGATAGGGTTAGGTTTAGGTTTAGGGTTAGCACACATTACTAAGGTGGACCAGGGGAGCTCACCCACGCCACCTTAGTAATGCATGCTAACCCTAATCCTAACCCTACACTGTAACATAAAAAAGCCTTTCCATAACACTACCATATACATAAGACAAGCTCAGACACATGAACACACACATGCATGTGCACACACACTCAATTGCACACACACACACACACACACACACACACACACACACACACACACACACACGCACAGTAAAGCTATCCTTTTGGCTAACTCTTACCTTAAAAAGCCCATAGTGAAACATACATATGCACACACACGGACATGTACAAATACACAAACATACCACTCACATTTACCTGTTTTGAGAAAACTACCATCTCATGAACTGACATTCAATTTGAACATTTACTTAAAACCACCAGCTACACCTTTCTTTGAATAAAATTTTGTTGAAAAAAGTACCTGTAACCATATACATATATCTACATACATATCTGTCCCAGTGGCTAGATAGGTTGAGTCATCACCTACAGTATAGTAGGTCCCAGGTTCGAGTTCTGAATAGCCTAGTAACCTCCTATGACTGAGGTTTCTTTTTTGGGATAAACTTTTGGCTAGGCTTGTAAGGGTCCCAGGGCCATTAGCCTAGTAACCTACTATGATCCTATAGATATATATATACATATATATATATCTATATATATATAGAGAGAGAGAGAGAGACACACACACACACACACACACACACACACACACACACACACACACACACACACACACACACACACACACACGTGAGTTTATAGCGAATAATTGCCAGTGAGTTTGACTGAAACACAAAACATCCAACAAACTCATAGGTAGCTACCATTATCATAAAGAAATTCAACAAAAAAGTAATTGCAAATGTAAACCAATAGGTTACATTTGTGATTACAAAAAGAAAAAGAAAAACAAAAGAAAAAAATGTTATCTCAGGAGCTTTGCCTGTATACCCCTAGAAATTTAGTTTACTAACTCCATGGTCACACAAACATGAAGAATAGGGAAAAGCCCAGGAACTATGTAACATTTGATATAATGAACTTTGATTATTACGTAATTCAACCAGCTGTACCACCAGCAAAAAGCACCAGCATTTCAGCACACAAAGTGCATGCAGATTTAACTCATACAGCATTCATATCTATCTGTATATATATATATACATATATATATATATATATATATATATATATATATATATATATATATATATATTTATATATATATTTATAGTAGCAGTATACTTTGTTTTATTGACAGAGTTTGCTGCTATTACTTTAAACTGAAAGTAGGTTTTGTCGACTTCGTAAATATCATAAGATCAGGCCATCAAGTCTTATTTTCATGTGTGAATTGTGTTTGTGTACAGGTAAGTTTGATTTTGTTTTCAGGCCAAAGCTTTCAGAATTACCAGCAGGAGTGTGTGTGTGTGTGTGTGTGTGTGTGTGTGTGTGTGTGCAGTGTGTTTCTGAGTGTCTCGTGTAGTGGTACTACTAGGGAAAGGATTTTAATAAGTGCCTTGCTCATCCTTACTCATGTGTGCTACCCTTGACCAAACTCTGCTACTGTCCCTAAACCTAATGCTGTACATCACATTACCAAAAAAAATTAATTAGCACTATCATTATTTGGCCAAATTATATCTGATGGGTTCATTAGGGTTTCAGTTTTCTTCATTCTTTTTTTTTTCTTTTTGAGAAATCTATGGAAGACAGCTCTACTTTTGTGACTAGCATAGTTTTTTTTTATTTTTTTTATATTCATGTATTTTTTATGTGCAGAAATGCAGAAAGCAATTAAATGAATATTGGAATATTGATTTTTCTATACATAGATTTAATCAACAAACACACACACACAAATATATGTATGTATATATATATATATATATATATATATATATATATATATATATATATATATATATATATATATGTATGATGCAGTGAACAAAATGGCTATTTATTTTGAATCCCTGTTAGCTTTCATACTGCCACATCTAGAAAATTTATAAGGCAGAGTACATCAGAACAAATCCATACATTGCTGTTAGTAGAAAGAGAAATGCACACTTTTTCTATAAACACTGCAACTGATGGATTAAATTACCAATTAGAAATGACATTTTGATAAATGCTGAACAATACACTGCATCTATTTTGTAATTTGACAAATATGTAACTAGTACTTGCAAACATAGCTTGTCCATCACACTACCTCAGTAACACACAAAGAAAAATGAAGGCTGCATGTAGATTGCATTAACTTGATAAGGCAATTACTGGAATGTTCACAGCTTTCTCTCCCTTAACTTTTTAACTGGCATCCCCTGTTACCAAGGCTGCAGTGCTCTATGATTGCATAGTTAAATCAGCAGTTTTAGGTGACAAGGAGCACAGTGTTTCCAAGCACTTTTATTTTATAAAGAAGTCACTTACATAGAATCCCTACATTTTGTCAATTAATTCTGTTCATAAATTTTGAAGCTAATTTCATGTTTTATTATTTTAAAGTATTCATATCGCTGATGGTTCAAAAGCAACAGACTAATGGTATGTGGACAATATTCCCTTTAGAATCATTAGGCTGGTTATGGCACATAAAAATTGTGATCGCTACTGCAGGCCTTTTCAGTATGTTCAGCACTTAGTTTTCATTCCGGAAATTTGATGAAGAAAAACTGTAATGAATAGTTAATTTCATGTTTAAAAGTTCATGGGTACTTACTAACTATTGGTCTCTGAGGATCTTTAGAAGCCTAGCCATACATTCCCATGAAATGTTTAGCCCGTGTATATTAAATATGAATAATCCAGAAAGGAGCAGACCATTTACATGTTGCCCCTATCCATGAAGGACATATGTGCTAAACCAGGGATGACTTGGTAATTGCCCACCCATTCATCCAGATTACTTTTGTGTACAGTAAGAGAAGTACTTTGATTTATGTGGAGGGGAGATGATTAAAAAGATGTCTCATTCTCTCTGTGATTCATATCTGTCCATTCAAAATGTTGTATTTATGTTGCAAAAGATGTTGAGATCTCTTGAGTGAGTGTTTATGCCCATATTGGACCTGTGCATGTGCAGATGTCTGACAGGATAGAGTCTGTTGAGATCTGTATGCAGGACAGAGATCACTCCTCAGTAATCTGTATGACACTGAAAAGAGGGAACTGTCTCACTCCTCCATTACTTTAGCAAGTCACTGGCATCAATGCATTGCAACCATACTGTCGCCTTTCAGAATAGTAATTTTTTACTGAACTGCATGGTGATGTTGACTGCAGCAATGATAAATCTGCTGAATTCAAGCCTTGTTGCATTTTAAAATAGTTAAAGACCTCAGAGTTACAACCCAGCCCTTAAACTATATCCTAGTAAATTGCTTCGCTGTGCATACAAAACTAAGAACTGCCTGACAAAGCTATAAACTCTACTGAACAGCTCTGTTAATGTGTCCCTTGTATCTTTACCAAGAACAGCTTACTCTGACAATTGTATATTCCCAGGAAAGTAGAAGATAATCGGGGTTACTAGCATGCTATATGATTTTCACACCATGTCCAGAAAACATAGAAGATGCGGCTTTTATGTCAGTTGTTCAGAAGATCAGGTAGTAGAAGATAAGATACAAGATGAGCGGTTTGAATTCTGATCAGGATGCAGCAGAAGCAACCCGAT
>NC_056728.1:937290374-937337874 GCF_019279795.1 Protopterus annectens | reverse complement strand
AGGTTAAACAGACAGCAAATGTCCAGGCATATTTACACCCTGCCTCCTGGAATACCCTCAGCTAGTGTCCTGATAGCCAAAAGTGCACCTCCTGAATAGGAAGATGCAGTGCCTTGGACGCTCTTAAAGGTTAAACAGACAGAAAATGTGTGAGCATATTATATGTCCAACTCTTAAACTTTCACTGTTAAAATAAGTTGTATTTTAAAAACTGGAAGCATGCTGCACAGAAACCTGCATTCCTCTATAGTCCTTATGTTACCCTACTTACCTCCCTTAGCTTAACTGCCCCCCACACCTCTGAGTCACTTGTCATTAGACTGTATCCCTTGTTATCTGTTGGTTAGGCAGGTCTCCTACCTTACTTTCTTGCATATGTTTTGTCTATCTCTTATAGCCGTCTTGCATCTATATTCCTTACCCAATAGTTACAAACACACTATATTTCTCTTCAGAAATCCTTGCCAACACACACTGCATTGCTAGTTTAGAATTTCTGGCTAAAAACATCTACAAGTACCCAAACGCTTGCTCCTACTACATCCTATCTTTGCTGCCTGTTAATATTTATTTCAAACAGTGCAAAGAAAAGGTCTTTAGCTCTTCTAAGCTTTGTCATACCTGCAACATTTGTGGACATTGTTTTTTCTAGTCCTACAATCACTAGCAAAGCCCTCCTGCATCTATTTCCCTTACCTGATAGTTACAAACACTCTATATATTCTCCTCAGAAACCCTTGCTAACACACACTGCATTGCTAGTTTAGAATTTCTGGCTAAAAACATCTACACGTAACCAAACACTTGCTCCTACTAAATCCTATATTTGCTGCCTGTTAATATTTATTTCAAACAGTACAAAGAAAATGTCTTTAGCTTTTCTAAGCTTTGTCATACCTGCAACATTTGTGGCCTTTTTTTTTTTCTGGTCCTGGAATCACTGAATCTGTGCCTGCCCGCTCCATTCACCCTTTGGGCTCATACCACTCCCCTACCCTACCCCCATTCCTACCCACCTCTGTATCATTTCATTTATACCCCCATAAACCCCACCCCAAACTACCTCATTACCTGCAAACCAATCTGCTTACACTCTCTAGCTCCACCCCTACTTTCCAATCACATTTAATTGACAACTACTCTCCATAGAAAAATGCCCTCCCACACAAACACACATAGTCATACAATATACATCATTCTCATTCCTACCCTCTTTACATCTCTAACTTTATTAAGCCTAACTACCACTACATATTCCACATTGCCATCACTAACTCCATCATCTAGTACACAAACCCTTCCATTGCCTCTTAGCAGAAATAGCTATTCAAACATCTCGCCCTCCTTTTTTCTGCACAACATGTATAACGTAGATAAAACAAAACGTTTCCATACCCATTCCAAACTCAAATTAAACAATACTTATCTTCCTAAACCACTTTCACATAAAAATGACACTGATGCTATTATTCATCTTCTCCTCTCTCTCACACAATGTGGGGACATCCACCCTAACCCTGGTCCTACATCTTCAACTACCTCAAAAAGTCTACAGCTTCAACTGGTAACAATAAACACACATAGCATATATAACATTACTGAGTTCCATGCATGGCTGTCTAGCCACACCCCAAATATTGTAGCAGTAACAGAAACTTGGCTAAAGCCTCATATTGCTGATACTGAAATTCTTCCTCCAGGGTACAACATACTTCGTGCTGGTAGACTTCACAAAAAAAGGTGGTGGTGTAGCACTAATCTATGATAACAGCCTTAATATAACAAGCTATCCCAAACAACCCCCCATTTTGGGCAATCTAGAAATCTTACTAACTTCCCTTCACATTAATAATAACAAATTAATAATTATAGCAGTAATCTACATCCCACCAGGGCAAAATATCCCCTCCTAGAGGACTTTTTATCTTGGGCAAACCAAAACATCTCACAGGAAACCATTATTCTAGGAGATACAAACATTAATTGGCTAAACCTAACAACCAACTCTCCAGTCAACAGCATAAACCTACACAGTTTCACACAGCTCATTACAACTCCTACCCACGGCCTATCCACTAGATCAGAATCCACCCTAGACTGGATATTAGTATCTCACCCGCAAAATTATTCCAACTCAGGCACCTTACCTAACATACTAAGTGACCACCTCCCAGCATTCACACATAGGACCCACCTTCAAATATCAAAAACACACACCTACAAAACATCCAGAAATCTCACCCACTTTGACCCAGATAAATTTGTAAGTATCCTAAAAACCCAAAATTGGCTCCCACTAAAAACTTTCCCCCTAGATGAAGCTGTTAACTATTTCAACAAACTTTTTCTGGACACACTAAATAGCTTATCCCCTACTCGAACCAAATGTACCAAGGCTAACCATGCCCCTTGGTTAACTAAATCAAGAAAACAAAGCCTCCTCCATAAAGATAAAGCATGGAAACAGTGGCAAAAATCTAAAACTAAACAAACCAAACTTGCCTATAAGCAACTCTGAAATAATTTCCAAAAAACTAGTCATACAAGATAAGAAAGACTACTTTACCTCACAGCTATCCACTGCAAACAAGAATCCAAATACGTTTTGGAAATCAGTCTCCACATTACTAAATCCTGGAACTTTACAAAACCCATCCCTCACACCTGACAAAAGCCCACAGCAAATCTCTCATGATTTTAACACCCATTTCATTGCTACTATTCAAAACTTAATCAAAGACCCTACAACAGATTCCTCACATAATAATAAAACTTCCCCTACTCTAGACTCCTGCATTAATAATCCAACAGCACCTTCGTTCTCCATCCAACCAATTCCTACCTCACAAATATGCAAACTTCTAAATAAACTTAAACCCTGTTCTCTCTCTGCTGACAAACTCCCCCCCTGAATATTTAAAGCTAGCATCAAGCGCAATTACATATCCAGTCAGTATACTAATAAATCAGTCTCTCTCTGAATGCTATGTCCCAAACATATGGAAAAAATCTATCAGCACCCCACTACATAAAGGTGGAACTTCCCATGACCTGTGAAACTACCACCCCAATCTCAATACTTTCACCATCAAAAATATTAGAAAAACGTGTACACACTCAACTACTTAAACACCTCCTAGACAATGACCTTCTCTCTCCCACACAGCATGGCTTCCATCCAGCACATAGCATAATTACAGCCCTGCTCTCTTTCACTGATACTGTCAACAAAGCCCTTGACACTGGTCTCTATACCTCAGTGATCCTATTAGATCTGTCAAAAGCTTTCAAAACAGTATCACATAACAAACTACTACACTAAATATCAAAACTAGGATGTTCCCCCAATTCTGTTGAATGGTTCACCTCCTACCTCAATAGTAGGGAACAATCAGTAAAATGGCAAAATGTGCAATCTACCTATCAAAAAAACAACATAGGAGTCCCTTAGGGTTCCATTCTAGGACCACTACTCTTCAATATTTTTATCAATGACCTTCACAAAGTCTCTCAACTAGAAAACTTGATCCGATATGCTGAAGATTTAATGATTATTTCATCCTCCAATAATTTCTCTGACCTTTTCAATATAACCCAAAAAGCTTTTACTTCAATAGAAACCTGGCTAAATAATTCTCAACTACAACTAAACACAAAAGAAACAAAACTACTCCTATTCACTTCAAAACCACCAAGCATAGACTTTAAGATTTTTTCTAAAGATCGAACTGAAGTAGAAATAGCTAGAACTGCCAAACTATTAGGTCTAACAATAGATGACAAACTTACCTTTGAGACACATATTCATCACATAATAAAAAAGTACACTTCAAATTAGGCAAACTATATAGGCACAAATTATACCTCAACAAGCAAACCGAAGCTAAACTAACAAGTACCCTACTCCTCCTTCCCTCCCATATGGAAGTGCTATCTTTACCAACCTACTTTCATCCCTTAGGAATAAACTGCAATCCTGATATTATAAGATAGCTAAATTTGCCTCAGGAAAACCAAACCACACACACCACTGTGAAGCAATTGCAGAAGTCAACTGGCTCGAGTTCTTGAGCCATCTTTCTTATACCCAACTAACACTAGCACATAAACTAATTTTCAAACCCCATCTCTGCCCAGCACTTCACTCAGTCATACAAACTTACACTCTGCTCGGTCACTTAGATAATCTCAGAAACAACTAATAAAGGTTATAAAACCAAACAAAAGAGCTGGACAAAGTCTATACTCTTATAATATAGCCAAACGTTGGAACACATTACCCATATAACTCTAATGGAATCCTCAAAACTCTTTAAATCATCACTCAAACTACACTACCAAAAAAACTTATCCTGTCACTGCACAACAATCAGACCTCCATAGCCTCCTCACCCCATGCTAATCTATCCTAAGTGGCAGTCACAATTTACCTCAGTATATATTGCTGCCCTTTACTGCCTGACTTTTCTCTCCTTCTCTCTTCCTCTTGCTAAACTATCCTATGTGATGCTCACAACTTACCTCACTATATAATACTCCCCCTTTACTCATTGATTTTACAACTTACCTCACTATATACTACTCCCCCTTTACTCACTGACTTTACTCTCTCTTGCTTAGAAACCTTCTGTGAAATTTTATCTGAATATGGAACTATAAATATGTTCTTTTTAAATGTACTATATTGAATGTACTACCACTATGGTATATAATGTGCACATTTTTTTAAAGTCTTAAATATCTTAATGTTCTTTATTTTTGAATGTACTACCATGGAGCTTTTCTCCCCGGGCCTCCACTGAAAATGGGTCAATGGCCCAGTGGACTTTCCAGGTCAGCAAATGTCAATAAATAAAATAAATAATAAAAATATTTTGTTTGTGACAGGACAATATATGGAAAGTTTTTTTAGAGAAATATGAAAAAAAATGCCATTGGTTGTGTAAGGAGAATAACGCCAAAGGATTGGTCGAGTTGCTGAGGGAGAGAAGATGGGTGAAATGAAGGAGAATGGGGAAAAGAAGGCAACTGAACCTTTGCAGGACTCCGAGTACATATTTCAAAAGATATGTTTTCTGTGTTGATGTTGGAGTGTATGGTTAAAAACCTCCAATTGGGAGGGTTGCGGGATGCATATCTAGCTGAAATGATAAATCAGAGTGAACCATAAAGTGAAGCAGCAGCATCATGGAGTGATAGTATGGACAGAATTCAGGAAGAATTGGTAAGAGAAATTACAGAAAAGAAAAAAAAATCATATGCAAGAATGGTGAAAGAAGGAAAGAAGTAAGTAAGAGAAGAAGAATGAGAAAAAGAGATTGTAGAAAATAAATTTGTTGTATGGCTTAGCAGTAAGGAAGAGAAAGAACTTGAAAGATATAAGATATGAGACACAGTAATTGCAACTCTGGGAATATCACCTAAATAGTTAAGTGCTTTTATTCATCTTAATAAAGAGATTCACTGTGATTTTTGCCCAAGATGGGACAATATATGGAAAGGGTTTTGGAGAACTTTGGAAAAAAAGACTGCAGTCCATGGAACTCTTATGTAGTTCAGACTTTTAATAGAGAGACAAAAAAGGATTGCTGTGCAATTTTGAACTAGGGTATATAAAGAAGCACTGAAAGACTGTTTAAAAACTGTATGTAAGGAAGCTTTGGAAACTACGAAGATATATGATGATAGAGGTTTATGGACTGGAGGGTGGGATTATGGTGTAATTTTGAAAATGGAAAATGACAAAATTGCACATATTCACAGTATAATAAATGCTGAAGGCAATAGAGATTTTGTAAGATATGGAGAGCAACCAAAATCTTTTTTTTTTTTCTGTAGAAAGAATGATTATTTAATAAGTAATTGTGAGAACAGAAAATGTTTTGTTTGTGGAATGATGCAACATGAAGCAAAGAAATGTGATTTGATGTGTAAAAATGTGGGGAAATTGGACGATTGGGTAAATTGTGACAAACAAATACAAACGGAAAAACAAGAACAAATACAGGAATGTGTATATTATATAAAAAAGCGTAGACTGTGATAATGAAAAAAAATATATGAGAATAAAAAATAATGTATAAGGAAATGAAGATAATGAAGGTGAATAATTAGTACTGGAAATAAGTGAAGAAGAAGATGTAATCTGGAAAATAGTGGGAAGAAAAAATAATTCAATAGGGTGAAGGGTGAAAGACAGAAAAAGAAAATGTAAAAGTATGATTGTAAAAGAAAAATGATAAGGGGTAAGATGGAAAAAACAATACATTCGAAAGAACCTGAAAATTCTGCCAATTAATGTTAATATTAAAAAGCATTAAAAGAAGATTACGTGTTTTGGAATGGTGTATGATACATGACATGCATGTAATTGTTTTAGAAGATACAAGAATACTAAAAGAAGAAGAAAGAATACAGATGGAAAAGTTATGGGGTAAAAGCATTGGGTGGAATATGAGAAAAGATACATGCTCTGGGATTGCTGTGTTATATAATGATATGGTTAAATTTTTAGATTACACTGTTGTTGAATTAGCTAGAATAACAGTGTTAGATATAAGAAAGACATGCATAGAATTATTGCAATATATGCATATGTTAGTAAAAAAGAAAGACCAGAAATGTTTAAAGAATCTTAAACTATGTAGGAGTGAATATGGACATAATATTTGTGGGAGATTTGACTGTGATTTAAGAAAAAGAAAGATAAAAGGGAAATATGTTAAGAGGGTATATGAAATAATGAAAAGTGGAAAGATGTATATGGGGTAATAAACACTGGACTTATAAAATAAATGAGATTAAAACAGAGATTGATTATTTTGTAATATCTGATAATTTAAAAATTATAAAAGAAGGAATAAAGAAAATGTTTTTTTCATATAATTTGGGTACATAGGTAGAAGTAAAGGAAAAGGAAGAACATATAAGGTTAGGTAAGGTATTAAAAGATTGAACAAGAAAGATTTAGATGAAGGAGATATAAAGGAAATTGATCAATTATGGGAAGCTCATGTAGAAATGTGAGCATTCTATGAAAACTGGAATGACTGGTGGATAAGTTTTAAAGAAAAATATAAAAAATGTTCCTTAAAATGTCAAGTGATGAGAAGAAGGAAAAAAGCAAAAATGTAAGTTATTAAGCCAGTCATTATTTATAGAGGCATTAAGAAATAATAAAAACTTTTATGAAAAGCAGAAAGAAATATAAGAAATGAACCAAGAGAAGATTAAGAATATGTTATACAAGCAAATGTATTTTCTACAAGGAAAAAAAAGAAGTAGCTCAGTATTTGAGTAAGATAGTGAGATAAAATGAGAGCATAATAAGGAAGCTGGAAAATAAAGGAGAAAGAGTGAAAACACAATAAAATGTATTTGGGGGTAATAAAGCAGTATATAAAATACATTTAGGAAAAGAGAGATAAAAGAGAGGCAGCTATGGAAAGTAAATAAATTAAGTAAATAACAGATTGAGATTATGGAGAAAAATATAAATAGAGGAGAGTCTGATGAAATTTTAAAAGATGTGGATATGGAGAAAGCTACAGGAATAGATATAATTGAGTAATATATGTATTATAATATGAATGAATGGCTAAAAGTATATTTTGTGGAATTACTGAATGAATGGTTAGAAAGGGAGACAGTTAAAAAAATATGTATAGGGGCAATGAAATTTATATGGAAAAAGGGCAAAAAGTGGATATTAGAAATTGGAGACTGATAGTATTAAATAATATGGATTACAAAATATTTATGAGAATAATAGGGAGAAGATTAGGAAAAGGAGTGGATATGTTAATGGAGTCTATGATTTGTGGAAAAAAGGGAAAGGAAGTCAAGCTTTATTATGGATATTAAGAGAGGTGACAGATGATATTATAAATAAAAAGGTGGAAACTAAAATAATGGTGGGACAAGTAAGTAAAGCATTTGACAGAATATAATGTGAGGAATAATGGAGTATATTAAGAGATTACAATGTAAGTAATAAAATAATAAAAGTTATAACATCAATATATGAGTATAATAATGCCAGGATAATATTAAATGGATCGTTAAGTGAAGAAGTAAGAATAAAGTGTGGGATAAGACAGGGTTGTCCAGCAAGCAGTATCTTATTTGCATTAATTATAACTGTGATTGTAAATGAAATTATGAACAGAGAATTGCAAGTTTTCAGGTATAGGATGATAGAGGGAGTATATGTCATAATTATTCTTACTTATGCAGACAATATACTTTTAATTACTAAGAATAAGAAACGGATGGAACAAGGAAATAGAAAATTAAACAAGTATTTAAATATGCTTTGCTTAAGTATAATAAAGACAAAAGTAAAGGAATTGGATTTTTGGTGAATTTGAAGGTATTCATTTTAATGATGAAGCAATAGATATTTTGGGACTAACATTCAGGATAAACATGAAGAGAGAAATACAATGGTAGAGACTTATACAGAGGTTGAAAGAAATATGTGTATTTTGGAGATCATGTAGATCATCTGTATAAAATGTTGATAAGATTAAAAGGAGAAAATAAGACTATAGTAAATGATATAAAGTAATTCAAATATAAAGACATTTGGGAAAGATTATGATACAGGAAAAGATGTAAAAATAATGTAAATGTTAGTAAAGAATATCAGAATAAGATATCATTATGGAAACTAAAAACAGAAAATGTTAAAAAAAACAGAAAAAAAATGGTACTTAAGTATAATGAATGAACACTATTATATTTATCCCTGGAGATATTTAGAAAATAAAAAAAAGAAATGCAATTAAAATAAGGTTTATATGGAGTAAAAATATATATGAATGTAAAGATTTCATGTGGAGATTAACAATAGGTAAATTGCCTGTTAAAATAAATGTCTTATAAAAGGATTCAAGAGAGGATATGCAATTTTTGTGGGGAAGTTAAGACAATGGGACCTGTTTTTTGAATTGTATAATATTGTGGGAGAAATTATGTGCAATTAACATACTGGATGATTTTAAAACTGTAAATGATATAAACATGAATGTGATAGATTATGGGTACTATGGTAACAAAAGGAAAAAGGAGGTGAATGAAATTGATAGGAAATGATTTTATATTTTATGGGTGATTTGGAATGAATGACTGAATAAAATAAAATATAATGCAAAATGGTTATTATCCAAAATATTGAAGAAGATTTTTGGTTGTGGAAAAATGAGTGGTCTTTCTACTTAAGCTAGCTTTTCTTCCCCTCTGTCCATGGAGATGACCAGGTGCCATTTTTAAGGTATTAGACTGGTCTCCACCTCCCTTCCACATCTACAACATCATCTGTTCCCTGAACATAAATGTTTTCACCCAAACTCCGGCACTTCTGCTTCCAAAACCTGCCTGCAACCTACTGATGTATGTTTGGTATTTGAATTTTCTGTATGACCAACATGATATTGGCTACTCTCTAATTTTTTGCTGCTCATCTCCGCAATGTACTAGCTACTCATTTTGCTACCCATCTTTATTTACACATTGATAATCTCTGCCTCTATGTAATGTTCTTCTTATTTTAGTTTTTCCGTCTGTATTATTTCTTTAGTACTACTCACATTTTACCTGTCTGTGGTTTGATAATTCTAGTTGTTCTTTTTTCCCCAGTTATTTACAAGCTGTATCAGTCTTTTTTTCTGCTTGTGGTTCCCCAAGGTCTGCAAACTTGGAACTTAACATTAGCATGCTACCCATTAATACTCTAATTTTACACACTTGCACTGTTACAAAAGAACATCAGAAATTCCTTACTGATTGTTTCTTTTCTAGTTCAACCTGCAATTCCAACTGGATTCTTCCTGCTTTAGTACACCTCTGATCTATTTTTAAGAATAAAACTGACATCTATTTCTCCCACTAGCACACCTCCCATGATACATTGTGCCATTTAAAACTCCATTCTGTTTTCTCATGCCATCATTTTCTCTCTGCTTAAGCTAGCTTTTCCTCCACTCTGTCCATGGAGATGAGCAGGTACTGTTTTTAAGGTACTATTTCAATATTTGCTATATTGCAAGCATTTTTTTACTGCTTTGTACTGTATTTTACCTAAAGTTGATGCATTAACTTTGACTCAGCTTTAAATTTTCTATGTGCATTTCAACTTTTGTGTTGAGCAAGTATTGATTTAAGGTATTATTTCAGGTACTATTTCAATGATACATTGCTATATTTCAGGCATTTTTTACTACTTTGTACTGCGTTTTACCTAAAGTTGTTATATTAGCCTTGAAATGGCATTAAATGTACTCTGTGCATTTCAACTTTTGCATTGATGTATGAGTGCCATTTCCTCACAGTTCTCTCTCACTATTTCCTGCTGTGCTTCAGACATTTATACTGCATTTTCACCTAATGTTCAACTAGTAGCTTTGAAATGACTTAACATATATTGAGTTGTATAAACCATAGCGGTGATGAGCGAGTGGCAGCTTACAGTACCAACTCAGTGTTTCCTGCAGCTTTTTGGCATTTGTACTGTATTTTACCTAATGCACATTTGTTAGCCTTTGTAAGCTGTTGCTAACATTTAATTGCACTGTAGTGACTTTATTGTAATATAGCCTCCATTACACTTCTACATAGCGACTTTATTGTGATATAGTCTCCATTACACTTCTACGGTCAGCTTTCAGTGCATCATCTTACCATATCTAAATCTGTTTAAACCAAACTAATTAGTAAAATCAATAAAGATGCCAAAGTGAGCAGTGAAAACACCATAAGCCCCACACATAAAATGATCCAGAAATACCAGGAATCAATCTCTTTTACTGTTGAGCACTTTCTTCCCCAATGTGAACCTTCGGGGACTTCATCAGATTTAATGGAATTCATTATTAAAACAAACAATAAGCATATTTAAGCTATGCTTGATGAATTAGATAAAATAAATGTTTTGCTCACAAATGATTTATTGTTTGAGTTTAATATGGTGCAATATGAAAGAATTTTTGAAAAGGTTGACAATAATGTTAAGCTGAATTTAGAATGTAAAAGCAAGAACTTATTAAGGGATGAAAATGAGTATTTGAAAAAACAAGTGTATTCTTTACCAAGATGGTTTATAGGTTCACAAACTGGCATTGAACAGTCTGGCACAACTGAAGTATATGATCAACATCTTTTACCACCACACAATGATACTTACATAGATAAAATTAGTAATGGATATGATCAATCTATAGACTAATATGAAGCTAACTTTCCTACACTGAGAAGATCAGAACATTTAGAAAATAGGAATAGACAGAGGGCTTTTTTAGGAGAGACCTACGTACAAAGAAACAACAACAGGAAAAACAACAGGGGGGGGTTACAGAAACAACCACAGGTAGGTTGATGTGATTTGCGATCGAATATTTTGCTTACTTATGGAGGCAAATGTGCCTCCCTGGAAGGGTTTAAGATTTGCAACTATACAGAGATTGCTTTAGACACGGCCTTTTTTTTCCGTATTTAGAAAAGGGTTTAAATTTGTCCCTACATTTAGACTGAATACGGTTGATGCTATACACCAGGAAATTAAATTTAAAATTTTGTTTAAGGACAAGAATTCCCTGGTAAGGAAGACAATTCTAAATTAAAACTGAAAAGAAAAAGTTGTTTTAACCCACCACTACACCATTAATTCTAGCATTTGAAAAAGCATGCAAAGGAGACATCCAGAACGAGTTTAAATGCTTTAAATTTGACAAATACTTCAATCTAAGTATGGAAGAACATACATTATTTAATCAACTTAGAACAAATAAAATGCTTAGAATTATGAAACTTGACAAGAGTGTGGGGGGGTAGTGTTGTTTTAGCATTGACTATGTGAACAATCTTACTATGATGTTTGCTGACACTGAGAAATATCAGACTTCATCCAGGAATTAAGTCATGTTACCACACAGAAAAATTCAATTATTTTTAGAAGACTCCCTACTACAAAGAGCCATTTCAGAGGACTTATACAACTTTTTGACAACTGAGCACCCACTTATCCCAACAGCCTTTGGCATCCCCAAAGTGCATAAATGCATTGAGGAACCACCATTTAGGGTTATTATATCTGCACATAACAGTTCCACATATACTCTTTGCACATTTGTTGACAGACTCTTAAAAGATATCATTGATTCTGTTGATTATTTGCTTAAGGACTCTTGGGATTTTTTTGTCCAAATTTAATGAGCATTGGTACAATGACAATGTTATTTTTTCCACTGTAGACATCGTTGACTTATTCACCTCTATCCCTCATAAGGAGCCATCAGGGAACTCACCACATTTTCTGACACCATGTTGAACTTTCTTATGGCAGTTACGGAACACATTTTGTCCAACAACTTCTTTACATTTGAAGGGGAATTTTATAGACAAGTACAAGCGGTAGCTATGGGGGCAACTTGTGCCCCCATATACGCCAACTTGGTCCTTTACGCATGGGAAAGGAAACACATTTTTACAAGTGTCTACAAACCACTTTGGTTTACTTACTATCATTTTTGGATGATGTTTTTATCCTTTGGAATGACTCTGACGTCAACCTTAATGGGTTTTTGTATTATATCATTCAGATATGTCCATTTTGTAAATTTACCGCTAAACATTCCTTTGATAAAATTGACTACTTAGACATGACTATCCTTAAGGATACAAATAATAAAAGATTCGCTTCTAGAGTATTTAGAAAGGAAACATTTTCTAACAGCTACCTAGACTTTCAGAGTAGCCACCCCTTCTATATGAAGAGTAACATCTATAAAGGGCAGTTGGTCAGGGCTGGAAGAATGTGTTCTACACAGGACACATTCTTGGAAGAAGTGTCCAGTATCACAGAAATATTTAGGGCAAGGGGTTACCCTAAAGGACTACTTGATAAAGTAGAGAAAGAAATGGTAGATGGATGGGGTTCAAAATATAAGCCATTACTGCGCAATGGTGAGATTATCCAAAAAACAAGCAATCAATATATTGGAAGGGCAAGCTTTGACATGAGCATGGTCATTCCATTTGGCATAGGTGAACGTGCATTGAGGGATATTATTTAAAGGAACTGGCATATATTTAAAGGAAACCTGATATTTTTCACATTTTAGGTGATATACCAAGTTTTGTATGCAAAGCGGGGAAAATTTTTAAATATTTGACAGAGCATATCCACACGCCTAGAAATATGGCCATTAAAGGCACCACTAGATGTGGCTGTTGTATTCAATGTCCCTTCATTCTGGATAGTGATGTGACATTTAGAGCAGGTCATTGTAGGGGTATTCCTCTATGTAAGGGCAATTGTAACACGAGAGGTGTTATTTGTATTTCAATCCGCCAAACATGTTCACACTATTGTATTGGTAAAACAGAAAGGAATTTTAAAACCAGAATATATGAACATCTCTATGCTATTACCAAGGGGAACACAAGTAATGCTTTATACAGGCATACACTAGTATATACGGGAGACACAAGATTTAAGTTTGGTTTCCTGGAAGTTGTCCCACGTAATGCCAGAGGTGGGTGGTGGCAGCTTCAGGTTGACCTTAGAGAGTTTTATTGGATCATCAGGTTAAATGCCACTGTTGAACCTGGGTTAAATGATCATATTTCCCTTGTTCCTGTTTTAAGATAAAAGGCTTTAACAATTTGAACATTCTATTTTGCACACACACACACACACACACACACACACACATATATATATATATATATATATATATATATATATATATATATATATATATATATATATGTTTTTTTAAATAATAGGTTCATAGGTTCATATCTTCCCGAAGGCATTTATAAGCATTGCTGCTCCCTTAGATTAGTTCCCTGTGCCTCAGTCCAGCAGAGCCGATCCCCGGGGTAAACTTTCTGTTTCCCATCCACTCGTCAAGGTTTCTCTTGAAGAGTGCTAGCATGGAGCTCTGCCTAATGTAGATTGAAATCTTGTTCCAAAGCATGGGAAGTCTCTGGGACGGGAATCTATCCCTCTAGCATGTCCTATTTATTGTTGTGGTGAGGTTTAGATCCCTAGAGTGTGTGGCTCAAGGGGATAAGGTTTTCTTTAGGTGGAGCATATCCATCAATTCTGGGTTGGACATGGGCTTATATGTCAGGCAGAGATCACCTCTGAGCAGGCGGTATGCAACTGAGTACAGCTGGAGTTTCTTCAGTCAAGTTGCATAGGGCATCTGTTTGAGGCCAGTGATCCTCTTGGTGAGGTACTTCTGTGGTCTTTCCAGCTGTTGCAGGTGTCTTGTAAGGTACATCCCAAATGGGGCATTGTACTCTATGATGGGTCTGATGAGTGATGAGTAGAGGGGCACAATGACCTCTTTTGATCTGGATGCAAACCCTTTTGTGATTAGGTGGGCCACATAGAAGAATTTTCTTACCACTTTGGTAATGTGATTATCAAAGGAGAGATTACTATCTACTTGGGTCCCCAGATCCTTTATTACATTTTCTGTATTTAGGGGACTACCACCTATGTGGTAGTTTGTGGGTACTTTGTTATTTCCAATGGGAATAATTATGCACGTTTTGGCATTTAGCTTGAGGCCATGATTTTGACACCAGGTATCTGTCTCAGTGAGACCCTTTTGGAGGATGTCTGTGTCAGCTGGTGAGTCAATTATAGCCCCTAGTTTGCAGTCATCTATGAACTTGGTCAGCCATAGTCCTCCTGTGCTTGTCTGTACCTCTGAGAAGTATATGCCAAACAGGAGGGTTCCTAGGAATGAGCCCTGGGATTGCCACTTTAGAGTCAGACCTAGCTCCTGCAACTCTCACCATGTGGGTTCTGTCCATGAACCAATTGGCATCCCATCTTGTGACATAGGGGTTTATGTTCAGGCTGGTGAGCTTGTCTATAATACCGGAATGGGAAATGGTGCTGAAGGCCTTTGCAAGGTCTAGGTAGGCTGTGTGTACCACCTTCCCCTCATCTATAGCCTTGGTAACAGTCTCAAAGATGTCCACCAGGTTTAGGAGGCATGATCTGCCCTTAACAAAGCCAAACTGGGTAGGGTCCAGTGTTTGGAGGTTCCAAATGTCTCTGTTAATGAGTTCCATGATGATGCACTCCATAGCCTTGCAGACCAAGCTAGTCAGGCTTATAGGGCGATAGTTCCTGGGTCTGTTGTGGTTCCATCTTTGTGGAGTGGAATAACTGTTGCTGTGCACCACTCTATGGGTACGTAGCCTGTGGAGAGGCTGAGTTTGAACAATGTGTTTAGGTAAGGGGTTAATTTGTCTTTGAGCTCATGTAGGACACAGCTGGGGACACCGCCCGGTCCCATTGATGCTGTGTTTTTGTCTTTGGAGAGGGCTATTTTAACCTGAGTGTCTGTGATTTCAGGAGATCTACATTCTTCTGGTATGGTTATGGGCCCTTTTGGGAGTGAGAGGGGGGTGAAGTTTGCACTGACCCTGTCTGCCAGGATGTTGGCAATATCAGTTGGTTCAGTGTATTTTGTGCCATTATGCACTAAGTCTGAGCAGATCTGAGTATTGCCACTTAGATTATTGACATAGCTAAAGAATGCCTTGTCATTATCTTTTGAGTCCTTGGCAAGTTTTCTTTCAAAGCTCGCCTTGGACGATTTTTATGAGGGATTGTAGTTTCTTGCTGATACTGATCAGGAATGTCTTCCCTTCTTGGGATTTTACTCTTTTCTGTACTAGTTTCCTCTTTCTATTGTATAGCTTGTTTATGGCAGGGTTCCACCAGATTGGTTTCCTTTTCTTGGAGGAGTGAGTCTTGGTTTTGCTTGGGATAGCACAATCCATGCATTCTTGTAGGTGCCAGTAGAATGCATTAGTAACGGATTTTGCAACATGGACAGTGCTATCCTTTATCATGGATGCTTTGAAACTTTCCACCTCCATCTTAAGTAACGTGAAGTTTGCTTTTGAAAAGTTTTTCACGGTGGTTTCCTTGTCCGAGGGTGGGGGCAGAATGTGGATATCCAAAGTGATTTGTTTATGGTCAGATCTAACCAGTGAGGGGTTGACTTCTGGTGTGGAACACTGGTCACCCATGTTGGTGATGACCAGGTTCAATATGTTGTCACCTCTGTTAAGAGTGTTGACCAGTTGTTCCAGGGCATTTGAGTTTATAAATTCTAGGAAATGTTGGGCAAGGGAGTTAATACTTGAGTAGTTCTCCCAGCTAATGTTTGGGTAGTTGAAATCACACAATATTAGGGTGTTTGGTAGGACCTTTATGTTACCCAGTGTTTCCAGAAATGCAGAATGGTGGTCCTGGGACATGGTTGGTGATCTGTACCAAGCTACAGTTTGAATTGCAGTTTTGCCTGTTGTTAGTTGCACGTGGATAATCTTTGAAGCATCGTGCTGGAGGTGTGGGTATCCTTGATGAATATGGATACTCCCCCGCCTTTTGTATTTCGGTCCAGGTTCTGTGGCCGAAATGTATGGCATGAGTTGTAGCCTGGGTTGCTCTCTGGAGCCTTAAACCAGGTTTCTGTTACTGCACATATATCAATTTTCTCCATACTGAGGAGTGCCTCGAGTGTGTGCATTTTGAGGTTTAGACTTCTGGCATTGAGTAGTATTATCCTCAGATTTTTGTTACTTGTGCTATTTACGGCAGTGGGTTTGTCTTTTGAGCCTTGCCTAAAAAAGGCAATATGGGGGTGGCAAGAGCCTTGGCCAGTATTCAAAAACCTAAGGGTGACAGGTGCAAGCTGTCTCTAGCGAAGTAGCGTGGCTTGTCGAGCATGTCATCCCAGGCAGACAGACACTGGATCCCCTTTGAATGACACCAGAAACTTAGCCAATTGTTGAAACTGATAATTTTTTCTTTATACAGTGGTATCATTCTTGGTGAGAGCAGGATGCTACTCAGGGTCAGGGTCATGCCGGCCTGAGCTTCATGATCAGAGAGCTCTTCCATGTCTCTTTTCATGTAGTCCAGGGAGGTATGGCTCAGGTCATTCACACAGACATGGACAATGACAGAGTCATATTTGTACTTGTTCTGGAGTGACCTGAGTGCTTGTGTTATGTGGCGGATCCTGGCACCCGACAGGCAGCTAACAGTAACCTTCTCCTTATTCAGCCTAGTGAGTGGGATGTCAGTGTGCCTGACTATAAAGTCACCTATTACTAGTATGTTGGGTATGTTATTTTGCCTTGAGAGCTGTGATTGCGTGGCACACTGGTTTTGTGAAATATGTGTTTCATGGTTTGTGTTGGGGGGTGGAGGTTGCTTGGATGTCTGCTTTGGAGGGCTCTGTTGCTTTTGCAGATTTTTATTTAGAGCCTCCAAGTATGTTTTCGTGTATTTACGTGTGTTTTTTACCAGTGCTGGTTTAATGGGTCTGTGTGAGACTGGTGGTGTGATGCCAATATTTCCCTTCTCCTCTTGACTGTCTTATCCAGTCTGACAGGTGAACAGAGAAATCTGCTTCTATCCAAGTAAGGTATGGGCAAACACAGAGCTCTGTAACATCTTCTTTCAGCTGTTCCTGTTAGGGGTCGCCACAGTGGATCACCTGTTTCCATTTCTTGCTGTCCTCTGCATCTTGCTCTGTCACACCAACCACCTGCATGTCTTCTCTCACCACATCCATAAACCTTATCTTAGGCCTTCCTCTTTTTCTGTTACCTGGTAGCTTCATCCTTAGCATCTTTTTCCCAATATACTCAGCATCCCTCCTCAGCACATGTCCAAACCAACATAATCTTGCCTCTCTGGCTTCATCTCCAAACCTTCCAACCTGAGCTGACCCTCTAAAATACTTATTCCTAATCCTGTCCACCCTCATCACACCCAGTGCAAATCTTAACATCTTTAATTCTGCCACATCCAGCTCAAACTCCTGCCTTTTTGTCAATGCCACTGTCTCCAACCCATATAACATAGCTGGTCTCACTACCCACTTGTAGACCTTCCCTTTTACTCTTACAGGTATTCGTCTATCACAAATCACTCTTGACACTCTTCTCCACCCACTCCATCCTGCCTGCACTCTCTTCTTCACCTCTCTTCCACACTCACCGTTACTCTGAACTATTGACCCCAAGTATTTAAACTCATCCACCTTCACCATCTCTACACCTTGCATCCTCATCATTCCTCTATCCTCCCTCTCATTCACACATATATCTTCTGTCTTAGTTCTGCTGACCTTCATTCCTCTTCTCTCTAGAGCATATCTCCATCTCTCCAAGGTCTCCTCCACCTCTTCCCTACTCTCACTACAGATCACAATGTCATCTGCAAACATCATAGTCAACAGGGACTCCTGTCTGATCTCATCTGTCAACCTGTCCATCACCACTGCAAACAAGAAAGGGTTCAGAGCTGATCCTTGATGTAACCCTACCTCCACCTTAAACGCATCCGTCACTCCCACCGCAGACCTCACCTCTGTCACTCTACCCTTGTACATATCCTGTACCACTCTTACATACTTCTCTGACACTCCTAACTTCATCATACAATACCACAACTCCTCTCTAGGCACCCTGTCATATGCTTTCTCAAAGTCTACAAAAACACAATGCAACTCCTTCTGACATTCTCTGTACTTCTCCATCAACACTCTCATGCAAACATTGCATCTGTAGTGCTCTTTCCCGGCATGAAACCATACTGCTGATCACTAATCATTACATCCCTTCTTAACCTAGCTTCCACTACTCTTTACCATAACTTCATGCTGTGACTGATCAATTTAATCCCTCTGTAGTTACTACATCTCTGCACATCACCCGTATTCTTAAAAATTGGTACCAAAACACTTTTTCTCCTTTCCTCTGGCATCCTCTCACTTTCCAAGATTTCATTAAACAATCTGGTTAAAATTTCCACTGCCATTTCGCCTAAACACCTCCATGCTTCCACAGGTATGTCATCTGGGTGAACAGCTTTTCCATTCTTCATTCTCTTCATAGCTATCCTTACTTCCTCCTTGCTAATCCATTGTACTTCATGATTCACTATCCCTGCATCATCCAACCTTCTCTCCCTCTCATTCTCTTCATTCATCAACCCCTCAAAGTACTCTTTCCATCTGCTCAACACACTCTCCTCGCTTGTGAGTACGTTTCCCTCATTATCCTTTCTCACCTATACCTGCTGCACATCTTTCCTAGCTCGGTCCCTCTGTCTAGCCAATCAGTACAGGTCCTTTTTTCCCTGCTTAGTGTCCAACCTTTCATACAACTCTTCATATGCCTTATCCTTAGCCTTCACCACCTCTCTCTTTGCAATGCACCTCATCTCCTTATACTCCTGTTTACTTTCTTCATCTCTCTGACAATCCCACTTCTTCTTTGCCAACCTCTTTCTCTGTATACTCTCCTGTACTTCCTCATTCCACCACCATGTCTCCTTGTCGTCCTTCCTCTGTCCCAATGTGATACCAAGCACCTTTCTAGCCATCTCCCTTACTAGCTCTGCTGTAGTTACCCAGCTATTTGGTAACTCTTCACTGCCACTCAGTGCCTGTCTTAACTCATCCCTGAACTCCACCTCACAATTACCCTTTTTCAATTTCCACCATTTGATCCTTGGTGCTGCCCTCACACTCCTCCCCCTCTTCTTGATCACCAATGTCATCCTACAAACCACCATCCTATGCTGTCTAACTACACTTTCTCCAGTCACCACTTTACAGCTTCCAATCTCCTTCAAACTGGCCCTCCTACATAAGATATAATCCACCTGTGTGCATCTTCCTCCACTCTTGTATGTCACCCTATGCTCCTCCCTCTTGTTAAAATACATATTTACCACAGCCATGTCCATCCTTTTCACAAAATCCACTACCATCTGACCTTCTGCATTCCTTTGTTTAACACCATACCTACCCATCACTTCCTCATCCCCTCTGTTCCCTTCACCAACATGCCCATTGAAATCTGCTCCAATCACCACTCTCTCACCCTTGGGTACAGTCATCACCACTTCATCCAATTCACTCCAAAATTTTTCTTTCTCATCCATTGCACACCTAACTTGTGGAGCATATGCACTAACAACATTCATCATTACACCATAAATTTCCAGCTTCATAAACACTCTATCTGACACTCTTTTCACTTACAAAACACTCTTAGCATACTGTTCCTTCAGAATAACTCCTACACCATTTCTCCTCCCATCCACACCATGATAAAAAATTTGAACCCACCTCTGATACACCTAGCCTTACCCCCCTTCCATCTGGTCTTTTGCACACACAATATACCAACCTTCCTTCTGTCCATCATATCAGCTAGCTTTCTTCCTATACCAGTCATACTGCCAACAAACACAGAGATCTGTAACACAGCCCTGAATTCAGCACTAACCTGAAAACTGGACTATACTAGCCTAGAAAGGCGGGAAACAAGTATATATATATATTTTTTTCAGAAAAAAAGCAGATTCAATCAAAAAACACTTTAAATCTGCATAAAAAGATGCTTATTGTTATATATCTCAGTTCAGAGTTGTAGTCAATGCCCCTAGTAATACAGTAGGAACAAACACAAATACAGTAAAAGCAGATGAATAAAGTGTATATATATATATATATATATATATATATATATATATATATATATATATATATATATATATATAAAACAATAGAAAACAAACAATCTGATTTAAATAAGTTACCCAATTAACCAGAAAAAAAACTCAAAACTGAGCCCTATTCCAGCAGTCTTCAATCAGACAAGTTCTAACTGCACAATCTTTTTATTTAAGTCAGTGACTATTTAAAAGTGTTCTTTAAGGTACCCTTATAAGTAGAGAAATATTTTATGTTTTTATGTTTTGTCTTTAATTTTTTATTGACTAATTGGTTAATTAATTGTATAATTGTGTATAAAAGGGTGTTGACTTGAAGGGGTTTGTTTCTTGTTCTGATGAAGTCCCAGAAGGTTCACACAGGGGAAGAAAGCACTCAACAATAAAAGAGATTGATTCCTGGTATTTCTGGATCATTTTATGTGTGGCGCTTATGGTGTTTTCACTGCTCACTCTGGCATCTTTATTGATTTTACTAGTTTTTTTTTGGTGCCTTATCAAACGGTATTTTGTTAAACCAAGCTAATTACTTGCTGCCACATTTTTTATGACTGTTAAAACTATATTTCTTATGTTTGATGTTCTGCTACTGAGTTTTTTATTATAACTTGCTGTCAAACTTTTTATTTTTATTTATGATATGTAACTGAAGCATAGCTAGTACATATTTATTCTGGTTGTACTTGATCTCTTTGCATTAAAACAACATTATTAACTCATTTTTGTTTGCCTTTTCTCTGTTTATTGGCCTCTTACTGTTTGATCTTTTTCCAATCCATCTTTCTGCTACCTTCTCTCTGCTTTTATACTAATTGCTTTACAATTACTATATTTATTTTTACAGACTAAACTCACATTTTATTCCTTGTTCCCCTGCCTTTATTCATAGGTATTAGACAGGTCCCCACTTCCCTTTCACATCTACATCATCATCTATTGCCTGAACATAAACATTTTCACCCAGACTTGGACCCTTCTACTTTCATAACCTGCCTGTGACCCACTGATATATGTTTGCTTTTTGGATTTTCTGTATGACCAACACTATTTTGGCTACTTAAATTTTTTTGCCTGAATGCACTGGTTACACATTTTGTTAGCACTACTCACATTTTATCCTTCTGCAGTTTAATAATTCTAGTCTTTCCTTTTTCCCCATTTCTTTACAAGCTCTATAATTCTTTTCTTCTGCTTTTCTAGTCTGACCTGCAGTTGTACCCCTATAACCACCCCTTTCCCAACAATGATAAATGATCTCCAAATTTAAGTTAAAAGAACACAAAAACCTCTGCATTATCTTCCTCTACATTTCTACTGACAACAACCTATCTACTCTAGAAGGCATATTATCCTGGGTGTCATCCAACATTTCTCACAAAACCATCATTCTAGGAGATGTTAACATTGACTGAAACTGTCCACAAATTTCCCCACTAATAGTATCAATCTTGTTGGCTTTTGTCAATTAATACATCATCCCACCCTTATCAACAAAAAAAAGCAACCTAATTAGCTCAGTCATAGACTGGATTTTAGTTTCCCACTCCAACAACCTTTGTCAAGAACAACACTTGCTGATGCCATTAGTGACCATCATCCCATCTGTTCCACCAGACTTGTCTCCCAACCACACAAACAGCATGCATTTAAAACCATCTGTGACTTAACTAACTCTAACCCACTAATGTTTTAAGCTCTATAAATTGGTCCTTCCTTAAATGCCTACCTCTAGATGAAGCAGTTGAAAAATTCAACTCCATATTCCTGAATAGTTTAAATAGCCTAGCTCCCCACAGAAGGAAAAGAATCAAATCTAAATTTCTCCTTGGTTACCATCACACACCAAATCCACCACGTGTGACAGACACAAAGCTTGACAAACATACCAGAAACAAAAATCTCCTACAAACCTGTCTCACTATAAATAACTGCATAATCTAGATAAAAACTTGACATCAAAGTCAAAAAATCATATTACTCAGACCCTAAGCAAACCTTTACATCTAACCCAAAGAAATTCTGGCACTATATCAAAAACATTCTTCACCCTGGAAGTAACTTAAAAACTCAAACTTTCACTAACCACTCTAAAACTGACATAGCCTCCACTTTCAATACCTACTTTATAGACAGTATCTCTACCATTACCAACAGCTTTACTTCTACATCTACCGTCATCCAACCACCTGCTACCTCCTCCTAATCTCCTTTCTCCCTCATGCATGTCCCAACATCTCTTAACAAACAGCTGCGTAGTAAACTTAGACCTTGCTCTCCTTCTGCTGACAATCTTCCCAACACATTTCTAAAAATTCACTCAAATGCCATAGCCTAAGTTGTGTCTTTACTCATTAATAGATCTATTAATGCAACTTACATCCCATCCCTCTGGAAGAAGGATACATAAGGGTGGGAATTCTACTGAAATATCTAATTACAGGCCTACAGTAATACTGTTACCTTTACCCAAAATTATCAAAAAAATGCATCCACAAATAACTCCTCCACCATTTACTTTAAACAATCTTCTCTCTCCTACCCAGCATGGCTTCAGATCAGCACACAGTACCTCCACAGCTCTCTTATCCTTTACTGAGTCAGTCAATAAAGCCGAGACATGGGTATGTTTGTCTCATCCCTATTCCTCGATCTATCTAAAGCTTTTGACAATGTCTCTCATCCTTGACTCCCATCTCTACTCTTTTTCCTTTGTTCTACAGACAATACTTTAAAATGGTTCTCCAGTTATTTATCTGAAAGGCATCAGTCCATCAAATGGCGCTCTACTCAGTCACCTTATCTATTAGCCATTACTGATGTTTCTCAGGGCTCTATCTTAGACCCTCTCTTCTTCAATATATTTATTAACAACCTTTCATCTGTCTCTAAACAAGCAATGTTAAACCAGTATGCTGATGACTCTAATCTGCTCTTCTAACAACCTTACTGCTCTAGAAACTTTAACACCAGATGCCTTTAACTCCATCAAAGCCTGGCTTGCCAATAATCAGCTCTTACTTAATCCCAAGAAGACTAAACTCCTGTTATTCTTTCCTAAACATTCTCTTAACAAACTAACCTTCAGAATCTCATCACTAAACAACACAACAACTGAGGGTGTCCCTCATTCCAAACTACTAGATGTTATTATTGATGACAATCTCAAATTTGACTTGCATATAAAATTATCAGATTAACCCATCACAAATGTGGCATGTTATATAGGGTTAAACTATTCCTAACTATACTAAAACTAAACTTGCTACCACATACCTCTTTCCTTTCTTCCCTTCCACTATTTATGCTTCCCATATTCTAACTAACTTGAATGCCTCCCTGAAAACCAAGCTCAACAAAAGTTACAACAAAATAGCAAAATTTGCCACAGGCTAGCCTCATAAATCACATCACTGCCTATCTCTTTAACAGCTTAACCTGCTTGAACTTCCACTGCAACTACACATGAACCAACTACTTCTTACTCATAAATTACTCAGCAACCCCCTAGTTTCTCCTGCCATCGCATCCATCTCACAATTCTATCTTCCTCATCAGGATCTACATTGGCAACAGTGTAAAACACTGAAATGCAACTGCGCATGTGCCACCAGCATTTATATTTTCCTTACTGTAATGCAATCTCAGAGTTGGCATATATAATTTACAGGGGGTGTGCAGGTGGCATGACCCCCCCCCGAAAGAAATGTTATGAAATGTGTAATTTTGTTTAAAAAGTTTCTTTTTTATTTGTATTGTTTCCATCTGTGCATGTGCAGTTGCATTTCAGTGTTTTACAGTTTTGACAATGTTCACTTTCACTTTTGTGGCTCTATGATGTTTCTGTCTCAGTTATATGTAGTTTGGTATTATGGTAAGTTCACTTTCTGATGGGAATCCATATATATATATATATATATATATATATATATATATTACATATATATGTATACTCACACACACACACACACACACACACACACACACACACACACACACACACACACATATATATATGTGTGTGTGTGTGTGTAGATAGATATAGATTTTTTTTTGCGGAAATTTGTACACACACTGGGAGACCATTCAAGCCTCATGCAAACACTGGCTTGATGTCAAGATTGAACTCCAGACCAGAGCTGTGAGGCATAGGTCACAACTACTGAGTCACTGTGCGTCAGTGAGCACACATGACATTTCATCTTTCTTTACTTTTTTTAGTATGGGATAGCCAAAGGGGCATAACACTGGCAATATACCTTTGTTTCCTTTTGTAGCATTTATTATGTTTTCGAGATGCACTAAATATAATGTAATGCTTGCCTTATTGGTATCTGAGCTAACATCCTTAGCATAATTTCCCTCCAAATATTAATGTACAATAGAGATATATAACAATGTATTACTTAATGTCACTATCAAAATAAGGCCAGATATTTATTCAGCAGCATTTGTAATTTTTCATTAATTATACATGTAGCTCCACTTCATAAATGTAACATCAAGCTGATGGGACAGGATCTCAGTGGCCCCGGTAAGCTGAGAAACTTTATCTTTTTAGGTGCCTGAGTGGTGTCTCCTGTCAGGGACGCTGCTGTACCAGGATCAGGGACAGTCAATGGACCATATCTGATAATCTATCAAACAACTGCTCAATAATACCTCTTCAGATGGAGACTGGTTCACCATTTCCTCTGGTCACACATTCTTCCTTAGTTAAAGGTCTAGTTAGGCATCAACCTTAGGGTAGTCAGACATCTGCCATAGGGTAGTTAGGCATCTGTTTTAGGGTACATTTTTGATTATTATTTGTCTCAACAGGGGTTGAGAGACAACAATCTCATCACTTCCATGTTATCAACATGCTCATCACATGGTTCTTCAAAATTCCATTATCTAGCAAATGTCTCTGGACCATCTAATAGTAGATCAATTCTAAGTTGGTAGGTATGTGTCTATCATGCCCCATGTCTCACATAAGTGGTGTATATTAGGCCACTAACCTCTGAAATAGTTTGGCCCAGTAATCATTTAGCAATTCTGTTGTCTCTTCCACTGGTTAATTTTCTCTACTGGATCTCATTCATATGTTGAAAATGTGTCTTGTGTGTTCAACTCTGCACATTTGACTTCACTAAATCCTTCTTCAAAACAATAAAATGACATGCTTAGCATTATATCAGTTGATCCGTGTGTGTGTGTGTGTGTGTGTGTGTGTGTGTGTGTGTGTGTGTGTGTGTGTGTGTGTGTGTGTGTGTGCTGCATGTGTAGTGTGTCTGGCATTGCAGTAAGTCAAATAAAAATAATATGTCTTTATTACAGGAGCTTACAATTCTGGATCATGGCATAATAACTTTCTTTAATATTTCCACAAATCATTCTATTAACCTATTCTTGGCTGAGGGATGAGGTGCAGATATGATGTTTTTAATGCCATTTTGCTTCAGAAATGTTCCAAGTTCGGCAGTGAACTGAGAAACATTACCTGTCATGAAATATGGACCATTCTCACTGAGACTTTTTCAGGCAAGCTATGCTTTTTTCTTCTAAATGCGATATTGTCTTTTTATAAACTGCCAGATCCATAGAGATTACTTCATGCCAGGGACACTGAGCCAGTGATGGACCTGCAAAGTCATTACAAATGTGTTACCAAGCTGCAGATGACCATTTCCAGTGGTGGAAGGTTACTACTACATGTGGTCTGATAGCCAGTACTCTGTCAAAGTATGAAAACACCTATCCCTGACAAACTACCACACAAAGCTTTGACCAAGGGCAGTCTGTCTTTTCTATTTATCCATTTGTTATTCAGGCAATGAACTGGTCATCAAGGACCCTTAACAGCCATGACCTGGACCAGTAGAAAATGTAAATACATATGTATAGGCAGCTTAGAGTAGTCACTCAACGTTTTTGTTTGTGTATGTGTGTGTGTGGGGGGTGCCTGTGTTTGGGTGTGTGTGTGTGTGTGTGTGTGTGTGTGTGTGTGTGTGTGTGTGTGTGTGTGTGTGTGTGTGTGTGTGTGTGTGTGGTGAGAGGAAACTTGGGTACCCAGAGAAAACTTTACATACACAGTGACCTGAAGTCAGAAGTTAACTCCAGACCATAAAACGCTGAGAGAGATATTAACCAATGCACAGCTGTGCTGCCTTTTCACTTTTATTCTATGCCAAGTGCCCATCATAAAGGTAAACATTGCTTGAGTTGAATTATCAGTGTGAGGTCACATGATGAAGTTCTCTGACATGCAGACAGTTGATCTTTCCCAATGGAAAGGTAGGTATTAAGGCCACCTTTTACAACTAATTTAAATGTGTACAGCATTTGTATTATTCCTGGATTTTTCCATGTACAGCAGTACTCATCATGGGAAAATGTGCAACTGCTTATGAACAGCATACATGTACTGTGACCATTTTTACAAAATGAGCAGTTAATCACAGTTTACACAGGATTTTCATCAAGCAAAGCTTTGCCCTTGCACAACTGCTTATGCCATCCTCTTACTAGATACTCCTTCTCTTATAGTATTTCATGGTCTTAGTATTGACTTACACCTTGAATTTCTTCCCATCCTTTATGCCGTACATATATTTAGTACTGTAATCATTCTTTGTGTACTGCATTTGCATATTAATACTTTCAGTAGCCCTACACACAGTTCAAAGCATTTCCTAAAAAGAGATCTCTATTTCTGTTTTAATTTTTCTTTGTATTTTGGCAGTTGTACCTCGGACAGTTCTTTTCCTTATTAATGATTCATGTAATGTGCCAGAATATCGGTGCTTGTCAACTAACTGGTGGTAATGTTCCTGTCATTTTAAACTAGTTCACTGGCTGCCTTTTCATTCATTATTATTATTATTATTATTATTATTATTATTATTATTATTATTATTATGTTTTGCTCTCTTTTTCTGACTTGGCTCTTGCTGACCAGTTAGCCATTCCTTTACATGGTGAAAGCATAATCCTGGCAAGGTTGTCATTACTTTACATGTTCACGCATGTCACCTGCTTCCTCATGTGATGTGACCCTTAAAGGGCAAACTACCCTTGGCAAAACTGTCTTTGGTGTGATCCCTGGACTCCACTAGGGATTCTAGATAGGAGTGTACACTCTCCCTCCCTGTGAAAGTTGAGCAGGCAGTGCATCTCATAACTTTTGCCTTCCCACAGCTCCTGGGATTAGTCACGGCTTTGTATGTCTAAACCACAGAGATGTTTATCTTCCTTTATTTTCAAGATTCTTTTTCTGATTTATTGGGTTGGCATAATGGTGAAGGTGTTTACCTCACAGACACAATGTACAGGGTGTGATTCTCACCTTGGGATAAATTGGCTAAGCTTAAAATGACACAAAAGGGCAGCTAGCATAGTACTGACCAATGTCCTATGACCAATGGTATGCAATATTAGGCTCCTGGTCTAAAACTGCCACTTGTACCTTACCTTTCAGCCTGCTATCTCTTTTTGACCAGTCTGAAGCTGCTGGTAGCTCTGAAAATGTAGCTTGAGTCCTCTAGGATTTATTTGTTTCTTTATGAAACTCACTCCATGCCTTTGGAATCTACTACCTCAGTGGCTTTGAGAATACCTTGCACTGAGCGATTTCATGAGGTCTCCTTTTCATATCAGCTTTGAAGCCATCTGCATGCAATCATACAGTTTATCATTTTAAACTTGAATCTTAATATTTTATAACTCTAACTTATATGTAATTTGTAGCTTATAATGATTGCTGTTTGCACATTTATGCTCATTTTTTATTTCCTGGCTAGTTTTAGTGTATAGCACCTAGCCATAAATGCTTGAACAGACTTGAACCTGAACTTTCCTACAGGGGTAACGTGACCTTGGTTACATCTAAAATATTCTGTGCTCCACCATAGGTGTGAACCTATAAACACACTTTGGGTAGAATGCCACCTTCCTGACTGTGCTACAGGTGTATTAGTTATAAGCATGACAGACAAGCTTAGGTTAATTGCAGCCAGTCAACAAATCCTATTCCTGTGACATGTCATGTGCTGAGCACAAATTGGACAGGACAGTCCATCTCAGAGGTGAAGTCCACCCCAACATAGCCACCAGTTCATACTCATACCAACCTGATCTGTGCATGCATGTTGCCTTCAAAGGGTGCTTAGACACAGTGGCATCAAAAAAATAATTTGCAGGGAGACCTGCAAAGCAAAATGTAGCTACAAATATATGGTATGCTCCTCAAGCAAAACGCGCAAGAATCCTTTACAGAAATAGAAAACTGGTTAAGTAAGACACAGCTAATACTAAACCCCAAGTTATGTTATTTCACCAAACAATTTCCAGCAACCCCAACTTCACCATACACTCAACCAATAAGGCACTAATCTTTCCAGTATCAGAGGCCAAACATCTAGGTCTCACAATTGACCCTCAACTAAAATTCAGTAAGAACATCTCTATAACCATCTCCAAAGTACATAAGAAACTAGGCACCCTTTATCACTGGAAGAAGTTCATTACCTCCAAGGTATGAATAGATATTTCTAGAACACACTTCCTATCCACACTACTTTATGCATCCCCGGTACTTACTAACCTAAATAAAACCCACCTAAACAAACTTTCTACCTATTATAACAAAATTACAAGGTTTGAAACCAATGCCAAATCCCACTCCCACATAGGCAGTTAGCCTAGTACTAACCTATATGTCTACCACTTCTACTCCTTTAACTGTTTTCTCCCGTTTCCATTTCACTTATGTAACTGAACATGTATTTAGTTTGTTAGATCTTCAATAAATTGTTTGTCAGATTTTTTGTACTTTTTCATAAATGTAAATGACTGTTATTTGTATACTGTACATTGTTTTGTTACACTATGATGTAACCTGGGCTGACCCTGTAATTGTTCTTTGTATGATTAGTGTTACTTCAGTAAACTATATCAATAAAATAATAAAAATAAATATACATATTGGTGGTGAGAAATAAAGCACAGTAAAATGCATCAAAGGAAAAAAGTTATCCTAAGAAATGCTAGGGCACACTTTAAACAATGTTGTAAGGTACCATACTTGCCCAGTTTGTCTCTATATGTGCTGGTCACATGTTGTCCTTGATAGCTCACAACACAGAGAAAAAGGAATATGCATGTAAAAATGATACTGATGAGGAAATGTATTTCGGGCAGCTATAAAGCACTCCATAAGCTAGGCAAATGGACCTCAAGACTTACAGCTCCACATATAAACAGGAAGCTGGCAAATATAAACCTCATCAGGATCCAAGAACCTTTATAATTTGGCAATTCCCTGATACTGACAATATGTTGTTGTTGTGTCTTTCGGCTTATCCCGGTTAGGGGTCACCACAGCGGAACTCCGGTCTGCTAATGTTTGGTAGTGGATTTTTACGTGCCGAGATACCAGCCCTGACGCACAACCTTCAACTAAGGTACGCCCATTTATGCATGCCTCCACACAGAAGACGCTCTAGCTGAGAATCAAACGGGACAACGTCTTGCTGTGAAGATAATGCAATGAAAACTTTTATTCTTAAGCATTTTCTGAATAACAAAAAATGCATAATTGTAGTGTGCAATATTAATGTTTGCAGTCCTTGCTCTTTTACAAACACAGAAATTGTGGGTGAGATAACACCATCCTCTTGAGTCAATACACCTGATGTTCATGTAACTCAGGGGCCCTTGTGAGGTGTGTCTCTAGCAAACTCTGTGTTTACATGGCTGGAAAGTTAAATTGTACTAGCAGCAAGATGGTGTACAGTGCACCAGCATGGCAAAGGTTACTCTTAATGTAGTAAATGATGTAAATTCTCAGTGATCAGCCATTGGAAATGTCATATCCACCTGCACTACATGGACTTCCAAACATGGGTAACTGACAGACATGCATGGTGCTCATGCGTCTTGGCTGAAATTACCCTTTCTCTGTACCATACACATATGTCAACAGTACAGTCAATCCTTGCAAGCCAATATAGGTCAACCATGTACATTACCTTTTGTTTCATCTCTTCCCACATATCCTTAGCATCCCAACATTGATGACTGCTGCTTGTATAGGACTTCCAGGGTCTGATGTTGTAAATCATGTGTAGAATTTCATCTGTCTATGGAGATGAACATTGCAAATCCTGGCAATTTTATTATCTGTAGATGTAAAGTACAGCCATTATGTGTTACATGCTTGTTTATATACTATAATATACTGTAAGGGAGAGGATGTCCTAGGTAACTGGCTTGCACCAAGCTCTCACATAGCAGATTTCCTGTACTAGACCACTCCAGCCATATTACTGCCTTAGCTATAATGATGGAGCATGTATTGTAAATATATCTGTGAGCTGCACAAGTTGTATGTGTCTATAGAAGTGTGCAGTGTGTTTATGTTGGGCCATGTCATATATAACGTGTTCCCCAAATGGCTGCTGTTTTTAACGCCTGTCCTTTTGCTTCTAGCCTGAGTTCTTGTATAGTGAATTCACGATTTTCATGGCTGGTGTAACATTAAGGTTTAGTGAGCTGCCTGTTACTGATAAGCCAGCCATGGGGTAACTATATAGTGTCTGAATGTCTTGTTGCTTGTCATGAACCAGTGATGTACTCAGCTGGATTATTTCTAGTTTGTTCCTTACTGTTGCCTACCATAACATGGCAAACATTTTATTGTAGTATAAATAAAACACCTATGACCTTTTGTGCCGGTTTTCCATTGCCTTAGTGTCTTAAAGAATGACTGGCCACAAGCACTGCAGTTAAGATGGATGGACTTATTCCACTGATGCAGTGGCACAACTTCATGGACTTAGTGATATGTGGCTCATATATCTTTGCATGAGTCTGGATCTGACCATTAATAGGCTGGCATCAGACCTATGTATATTGAGGAGAGTATTTTTATTTTATTTATTTTATTTATTTTACATTTGTTAACCGGGAGAGTCCGACTGGATACATGTCCATTTTCAGCGGAGGCCCGGGGAGAAAAGCTCCAAGTACATAACAGACATATGAACATTGTTAATGCAAAAAAAAGGAAGATAGTTGAGTTCTAAATACAATATAAAGATACATCACATCTTGGGAAAAAAAAAAAACAACAGCAGCATATAAAAAAACATAGGTCAGTTACAAAGGCGAGGCGCCTTGTTAAAAGCGGTTAAGGATAGTGAGGTAAGAGAAGGGTAAATGATAGTGGTTAATCAGGTTTGGAACAGGGACATTGCCAGAGAGTATTGAGATGGGGTTTAAGCTTTTTTGAATTGTAGGAGTGAGGGTTCTGAGGTGAGCATGGTCGGTAGGGAGTTCCACATTTTACCTACAAAGTTTGAGAATAGAGAATCCCCAGCAGAATTATTGGCTTTGGTAGTTTGAGCTAAGATCTTATTGGAGGAGCATAAAGATTGCAGGTTAATATAGGGGTGAATGATGTTTTTCAGAGCTGGTGTTTTCTCTGGGTGATACAGTATCTGGTGAGCCATTTTGAGTTGGTTGAAATGGAGTTGGCTGGAAAACTCTAACCACCCTAGTTGCTTCAAGTTAGTGCAGTGGTGCGTTCTAAAGGTGGAATTTGTGGCAAATCTAGCTATGTGATTGTAACAAGAAGCAAGTTTGTTAAGGGTTGTCTTGTTTAGGTTTGTAAAGAGGGGGGAGGCATAGAAAAGAGATAGTAGGTGTGTGCTGGCAATTGTAATTTTAGCATGAGGAGTGAGAAAGTGTTTTACTTTATAGAGAGAGCCAAGCTTTTTATTGACGGTTTTGATGGTAAGATTGAAATGGGTGTCAAATTTAAGGGAGTTATCAATGGTAACACCTAATAGCTTTGTGTGAGCTTCTGGTGATATAGTGATTCCATTGGAGGATGTAATAGAGAAGGTGGGGGGAAGAGTCTTGTTAGTGGATGAGAAAGTAAGTAGTTTTGTTTTGTTGGGGTTGAGAACTAGTTGTCGACTTGAGAACCATTTTTCTATTAGGATGAAGGTGTCTTGGGTTGAAGCAGTGAGGTCTGCCAGGTTGGAGGCAGTGCTGATGATAGTCGAATCATCTGCATATTGAATGCATGTGGCATGGGGGTGATTGTGGGCAGGTCATTAACAAAGATGGTGAAGAGAAGAGGGCCAAGAATAGATCCTTGGGGAACTCCAAGTGTAACAGGTAGGCATGTAGATAATTTGTCCTGCCATAGAACAGCCTGTTGCCTATTGGACAGGTAGGATTGGAACCATTTCAGCGTGGAATTGCTGAGTGATAGTTTTAATGTATGGAGGAGTTGAATGTGGTTCACCATATCAAAGGCCTTGGAGAGGTCTAAGAAAAGAGCAGATGATAGTTTATTATTGTTTCTGAAGTTATTGATGGTATTAGAAAAGGATAGTAGGGCTGATGTGGTACTGTGATTTGGCCTGAAGCCATGTTGGGAGTTAGCTAGAATTTTATTTTTGGTGAGGTGTTCCATCAGTTGTTTGTGGACACACTTTTCCATAATTTTGGCCAGGGGTGAGAGTATAGCTATAGGTCTGTAGTTGGTTAGCTCTAGTGAGCTACCACCTTTATGGAGAGGAATAATGTGGGACATTTTCCATATGGAGGGATGAAGGCTTCTGACAAGGTACGGTTTATGATTATGGAGACGGATAGGAAATGGCCTCAGCTGCTTTTTGCAGAAACTCAGCTGGGAGAAGGTCAGCTGCTAGCTTAGTGGGTTTTGGTTTTTAAGAAGAGATGTTATAAAGGATATGGGTACTGGATCGAAGGTAAATAGATGATCTGATGTAGTTGTAGTATTCTGCTGGCATGGGTAGTGGAGTGGGCTGGTTGTTTGTTTGAATTGTGTGGCCAGGGATTGTATAGTTTCTGTGAAGAAACTATTGAATGTGTTAGCAATGTTTACAGGGCACTGTTGTTTGCAAGTTGTTGGAGTGGGGGTGGTTGCCTGGCCTGGGTGCAGGAGCTTGTTTAAGCCTGCCCAGAATTTTTGTGGATTATTAAGGTGTTTGTGTTGGAGGTGGAGGAAGAAGTTTTTTTTATCATTTAAGATCATTCTTTTAGTTTCATTTCTAAGTTGCCGAAATGTTTGGTGGGAGTGTGGGTCTTTAGAGGTACGCCATGTGACCCACATCTTGTTTCTAGATAGGATTTTGGATTTTGTTTCCTTAGAGAGCCATGGTGCGGTTTTGGTTTTAGTTCTAATGGACCGTATTGGAGCATGGGAATCTAGAATCTTGAGGAAGGTGGTGTTGAAGTAGATAACTGCCTCTTCAAGAGGAAGAGACTTGAGTATTGTCCAGTTGTGGGCTTTAAGGTCAGTTTGAAAAATGGAGGCGTTGAATTTATTATTGTTCCTGATTTTTTTTATGGTTGTAAGAAGGGGGGTGATTTTCTTGAATTTGATAACATAGGTGAGTAAGTGATCACTCATGTCCTCTGGGTGAGTACCTGCTGAGTACTGGTCAGGATCTTTATTAGTAAGGATCCAGTCCAGGATGCTGTCTTTGTTTTGGGGTTTACCTAATCTGGTAGGAGTGGATACGAGCTGAGAAAAGCCATGTAGATTTATGCTGCTAGATGGGGAGCTAGATGAGAAGGATAAATAAATATTTATTTATTTATTTCAGTTTGATGACCGGGGAGGTCCACTGGGCTCAGGAGCCCATTTTCAGTGGAGGCCCGGGGAGAAAAGCTCCACATTACATAATAATATCAAAGATAAAACAAAAGAAAAAACAAAAGATAAAATTAAATTCGGTTCAAAGATACAGATACATGTAGATGCAACAGTCAGCCTAAGTGATAAGAATACTGGTAGATTGTGAATCAGAGACATTAAGCGGTATAGTATTTACATAAACATATGAGTTGTATATTGACATATTGACATATGAGTCATATATTGACATATGAGTCATATATTGACTTGGTTGGTTACAAGGTTACACAGAGTCTGAGTCATTGTTATGGCAGAGTAGTAGAACAAGCATAAATGTTGGGGAGGGGAATAAAAGGAGAGCAAACTATTTACAATACATACATATATACACATGACAACAGTAGACAGAAAGTAAATCCAGGAACAAAGCTGATGGTAGTAGGAATTAGTATAGAAATACAGTTAGTGTGTGTGGAGAAAAGTCTAGGTGGGAAAAGTGCAGTTGCACTTCCACCTAGAGAACAAGTAGGAATGGAGTAGAGTTTTGAAGTTGTCAGAATTTTCTGTCATTCGTAAAGAAGGAGAGAGATTTCCACTTTTTGGCTAAGGAAAAAGATAGGAGGTACTGCCCGGCAGGTCGCTTTGGTTTATGGACAGTGAGTAGGTTTAGGTGAGCAGATCTAAGTGGCCTGTTAGGGGTGTATGGTTGTAGGATGTTGGATAGTGCAGGACATTTAGAGGGGTTAAATAATAGCCTGTGGGCAGTGGTAAGTTGGTGGTAGTCTAGAAGGTTGGGAAGTTCTAGCCAGTTTAGTGAGCGGAGTGCAGAGCAATGGTGGGAGAAGTGTTTGGCTTTGATGGCGAATTTTGAAATTTTATTATAACAACTTTCCATTTTTGAGGAGATGGAGGCAGATAAGTTGGTTAATAGAGGGGCACCATATAATAGTGATGGAAGAAGATAGGTAGTGGCGAGGGTTTGAGTAGAAGAAGGAGAGAGATAGTGGATGTTTCTATATAACAGGCCTAATTTTTGATGTGTTTTCTTGATGTTGAGATGAATATGTGTGTCAAATTTTAGATTTTCATCTATGGTGACCCCAAGGCGTTTGGCATATGGAACAATTTCTATGGTTGAGTTATTGTGGCTTCTAATTTGGAAGGACTGTTTGTCAAGAGAGAAGGATTTTGAGGGGGAGAAGAGTAGTATTTTGGATTTGTTTGCATTTAGAGCTAGGTGGTTTTGGAGCATCCAGTTCTCAGTGGTGGAGAGGGCAGTTTGGGTGTGTGCTAGAAGTTCAGGGAGGTTGGTGGCACAGCAGATTAAAGTGGAGTCATCGGCGTATTGTATGATTTTGGTGTTTGGGATGGCAGAGTGGAAGTTGTTGATAAAGATGTTGAAAAGCAAGGGATCAAGAATGGAACCTTGGGGAACTCCAGTGGGGGTAGAAAGGAAGCTAGAGGTACCTTTCCTCCATTTTACAGCTTGAGATCTATTGGAAAGGTAACTTGAGAACCAGGATAGTGTATTGTGTGAGAGGTTGAGGTTAGCTAGGTGGCTAAGGAGATGAGAATGGGAGACAGTGTCGAAAGCCTTAAAGAGATCTAGTAGGACTGTTGAAACTATATTACCAGTGTCACGGGCACGATTGACTATATCAAGGAATGAAAGTAGAGCAGTTATAGTGCTATGGCTAGGACAGAAACCATGTTGGGTGTGAGAGAGGAGGTGGTTTTCAGTAAGGAAAAGCATTAGCTGAATATGAACGCATTTTTCTAGTATTTTAGAAATTGGGGAGAGGATGGCTATGGGGCAAAAGTTTGAGGTATTATTATTTATACCTCCTTTATGGAGAGGGTGTATAAAGGCAGCATGCCACAGCTTGGGGACATATGATTCCTGTATGGATCTGTTGATTAGGATGCTAATGAGGAGGGCGATTCCATCTGCGACAATTTGTAAGAATTTAGATGGAATGTTATCTGGGGCATTAGAGCAAGTATAATATCTAGAGACATATCTGGCACAGATGTTGTGCATATATTTGCAGCTGGGTTTGCATACCATGTTAAAAGCCAGTAGTGGATTTGTCGGACAGTAACCCTAATCCAAAAGCATAACGCATTGTTTGGCAACTGCTGCATGCATTTCTTGCCTCATTTTCAGATTATCATGACATGGGCTAATAGTCTATAGTTATAACTGTATGTCATTCTCATTACATTTACTGTATTGATGCCTTTTATATCACATCTTGTTATACATGTTTGGACATCATTTTGATTTTTCATTTGTTAACTGGAGTAGACCACAGATCCACTAAGGCATTGTCTGGTTAGGCTGAGGGAATCAAACCTTGGACACCAGGAAACAGCTTGTTAACAGCCCATAGCCTTAATTATCCATGATAACTACCAAACCAAATACTGCTGAAGTGTGTGTGTGTGTGTGTGTGTGTGTGTGTGTGTGTGTGTGTGTGTGTGTGTGTGTGTGTGTGTGTGTGTGCATATGTGTTTGTGTCTGCACATGTGCAAGGGATCACAGAACAGCTGCCCAATTATGTACAAGTCATTTTCATCTTTTATTCTTAGATGCATTGTCAAATGTCTTTGACGCTGGCAATATGGGTTATACTCTTTAAACAGACTTTACTACACTGTTCCAGTTTCACAGTGATAGTGAGTTAATTTCACATTTATCATGTACAGTGCAATCATGTAGTGTGTGCAGATGAATACACATTTAGCTTTGCATGTGTTTTTTTTTAATCAGGCACACTATGCCACTGACATCTGAGTATGACACGTACAACAAGGAGTAAAGTGGTTCCTTAAATATTGTTTGAGATGGGTCATTGTCATATTAGGTTTCTGTTCTACCCACTTAGTGAAATTCTGCTGCAGTTCTTTCAAACCTATTGATTCAAATTCTGCTGAAAATGTAAATAATAATAATTATACTCATTTAACTGGGAAGGTCCATGGAACACAGTCATTGTCAGGGGTAACATGGTAGCAATGTCTCTTTAAGTGACTTGCTCAAGGTCACACAGTAGGAAAATGCGGACTGATGGAATCAAACTCTGTACTACAAAAAACAGAGCCAGGTCCAGCACTAGGCAACCAAGGCAGTCACCTCATTTTCACTGGCTGGGAGAGAACTACACTGGCTGGGAGGGGGGCCGCTGGCTGGGAGATTTACTTTTTAATAAAAAAAAAAAACAAAAAACTTTTTTTAAAGGCACAGGTGTGTGTAACTTGTTTTTCATCTGTGTGACCTGCTGTTTACATCTTTGTCTTCTGTGGGTGGAATTTGAATGCTAATAAACATTTGAAATGCGGACCACGAATGGACAAGTAAGAGGTAGGTGTGTGTGTGCGTGTGTGTGTGTGTGTGTGTGTGTGTGTGTGTGTGTGTGTCTGTGTGTGTGTGTGTGTGTGTGTGTGTGTGTGTGTGTGTTAGAGGGAGGTAGATAGGTGTGTGTGTGTGTGTGTTAGAGGGAGGTAGGTAGGTGTGTGAAAGTGTGTGTGTGTGTGTGTGTGTGTGTGTGTGTGTGTGTGTGTGTGTGTGTGTGTGTGCAAAGACGTAGGCAGGTAGCATACCTCTCAGCTGTCCAGATGTTTGCCCCATATTTTAGTCTGTTCCTCATAAAAAAGACTGAAGTTACTAAATAATGACAGACACTTGAGTTTCAGACTTTATACCATTTAGAAAAATACGTACTATCACAATTCCTGTTATTCTAGCAATTTTCTAAGATCATGACAGCAATATTTACAATCTGTCCCTATTTATCTTAGGCTTTGTCCAGATTTCTTATAGGTTCATAGGTGTGTACTAAACTAATGGCCCTAGAGCCTTTACAAGCCTAGACCATAGGATTACCCTGGCATCATGCCACCCAACCTTAGTTTCCAGTGCCTCTGTCAAGTAGAGCCACTGGAGTGATCCCTGGGGTGAATTTTCTATTTCATAAATGGAAGGCAACAGTCAAAGATATACACAGACGCTGGAAGATAAACACTTTATATAAAAAATTACAGAAACACAGCAAAGCTTTCAGGTATAAACCCTTCTTCAGTGCATTCATTTCAACAGTTAAAAACATAATGATTATATAGTGTGGGTCAACATCACATGACCTGCAGCCAAGTAGTCACATGTCGTATACATAATACAACATAATACATTTCATTTCAATTTGGTTTGCTGTAAGAACTTAAGAACAGGTTTCAATGTTATAACATCATTTATTCCTGGCGGTCTATCTGCCTGTAGTCTGGTTATCCACTCATATTCCTTCAACTCCAATTTATTGTTTATATCACCTCCTCTTAATGTTGTTTCAACTATGTGTATAACACGAAACGAAAATCTATGTTCAGCCCCATGTTCCTCTATGTGCTTGTATAGAGAGTTAGTTTTTACAGCTCTGTTAATTTCTGACTTGTGTTCAATTATTCTATTTTTTAATTTTCTTATAGTTTTACCTATATAGAATGATGGACACTCAGAACAGGTAGCCATATATACCACTGAGGTGGTATTGCAAGTAGCCTTAACATTGAAATTATACACTCTCTTTGTAATCGGATGCTTGAACAGATAGCTATTTCTATTGTGGATATCAGGGCAACATGTACAATTATAACATTTAAAAGTTCCTGGCTTAGTGTTGTTACATGCACTTAATGTGTAAAAATCCTTATAGCACAATTGCTGCTTTAATGTTCTCATATTTCTGAAGGAAAAATATGGTTTAACATCCAATACTTTCCTTACATCCATACATGCCATCAATATAAGCCAATTCTTTTGTATAACTCGTTGTATTAGATATGTGTTGGAGTTAAAGGAAGTAACAAATCTAACCTTCCTATCAGGCTGCCTTGCTTCACCCATTATAGTACCTTCAGTGTATATAGGTTTAAGGGTAGTGGTCCTTTGGGCTATAGTTTTATTCTTGAATTCCAGGATTAATCTGCTATCATAGCCACTAGAAAGCAGTTCCTGTGTTATGGATTCAAGCTATCAAGTTATGGACAAAGATAAGTATATACATTCTATGGAAACCTTATTAACCGATGATAAAGCCTTTAAAGTTATTAACCATAGTGATGTTAAAAAATGTGTTAGTGCAATTAATATGGCTATCTATGAATTACAGTTGCAAGAAGACATAGATATAGATCTGTTTAATTTTTTTACAGTACCATGTCCTCTTATACCCAGCCTATATGGGGTTCCTAAAATACACAAGTCCATCAGGGATCCACCTATGAGACCTATAGTCTCAGGTGGAGGTTGGATCACGGAACCCCTATCTATTTATTTGCAACAACAATTATATCCTTTCATGAAAAATTGTTGCACAGTGTTGAAGGATACTATTGATTTTTTAATGAAGCTAAGACAATGGCAACAGTCTTCAAAAACTGATGGGATTTTATATGATAATGTTTTACTAGTAACGTTGGATATTACCTCACTTTTTACAGCAATACCCAATGATTTTGGTATCAATTGTATAAGAGAATTTCTAACAGAACAAACCCCTTACACACCACGCAAGGTAGAAACTATCTGTACATTACTTGATTTAGTTTTAACCAATAATATATTTTTATTTAACCAACAATTGTATCTGCAAACATCGGGTGTAGCTATGGGTACTTCCACAGCGAATACCTATGCTAACTTGGTATTATATGTCTGGGAGCAGAGATTCATACTGAACAAAGATAACATTTTTGCCAAACATATAGCATTTTACCAGAGATTTGTAGATGATTGTTTTTTACTCTGGAAGGGGACTGAGTCTCAGTTGTACTCTTTTTTATATTTGAATGAAAGTACGAATTTCTTAACTTTTAAGATGGAATTTTCTAGGGACAAGATAGTGTTCTTAGATTTAATGTTACATAAAACTGTTGATTCCTTTGAAACAAGCATATATCAGAAAGAGGTACACTCAGGACGATATTTAAATTCTGGTAGTATGCATGCTCCCCATGTATTTAAGAGTATAATAGGATCACAGTTGGGTAGAGTAAGTAGACTAAATACGGATGAGGTCATGTTTAACACACAGCTTGAATCCATAACACAGGAACTGCTTTCTAGTGGCTATGATAGCAGATTAATCCTGGAATTCAAGAATAAAACTATAGCCCAAAGGACCACTACCCTTAAACCTATATACACTGAAGGTACTATAATGGGTGAAGCAAGGCAGCCTGATAGGAAGGTTAGATTTGTTACTTCCTTTAACTCCAACACATATCTAATACAACGAGTTATACAAAAGAATTGGCTTATATTGATGGCATGTATGGATGTAAGGAAAGTATTGGATGTTAAACCATATTTTTCCTTCAGAAATATGAGAACATTAAAGCAGCAATTGTGCTATAAGGATTTTTACACATTAAGTGCATGTAACAACACTAAGCCAGGAACATTTAAATGTTATAATTGTACATGTTGCCCTGATATCCACGATAGAAATAGCTATCTGTTCAAGCATCCGATTACAAAGAGAGTGTATAATTTCAATGTTAAGGCTACTTGCAATACCACCTCGGTGGTATATATGGCTACCTGTTCTGAGTGTCCATCATTCTATATAGGTAAAACTATAAGAAAATTAAAAAATAGAATAATTGAACACAAGTCAGAAATTAACAGAGCTGTAAAAACTAACTCTCTATACAAGCACATAGAGGAACATGGGGCTGAACATAGATTTTCGTTTCGTGTTATACACATAGTTGAAACAACATTAAGAGGAGGTGATATAAACAATAAATTGGAGTTGAAGGAATATGAGTGGATAACCAGACTACAGGCAGATAGACCGCCAGGAATAAATGATGTTATAACATTGAAACCTGTTCTTAAGTTCTTACAGCAAACCAAATTGAAATGAAATGTATTATGTTTTATTATGTATACGTCATGTGACTACTTGGCTGCAGGTCATGTGATGTTGACCCACACTATATAATCATTATGTTTTTAACTGTTGAAATGAATGCACTGAAGAAGGGTTTATACCTGAAAGCTTTGCTGTGTTTCTGTAATTTTTTATATAAAGTGTTTATCTTCCAGCGTCTGTGTGAATTTTCTATTTCCCATCCACTCATCAAGATTTCTCTTGAAGAGGGCCAGTGAGGTGCTTCACTTGACATGTATGGGAAGTCTATTCCATAGCATGGGCACTCTTTGGGTTATGAACCTGTCCCTCCAGCTTGTTCTGTTGACTGTGGTAAGGAATTTGAGGTCTCTGGAGGGTGTAGTGTGGAGGGATTGGGATTTCTTTAGATGTAGCATTTCTAACAGAGCTGGGTCAGACATGACCCAAATGACATTTGCACTAAAAGGTTGATGTGTCTGTGTGTGACAGTGAAATGACCTAGTTAAGCATAGCACATGGTTAGTAATATTCTTACTGTATCTTAGTTACAGAAAACAAGAGTTTGAATTCTGTACCTCAACTACCAAGTTGCATTTTTCAGGAAACTGAGTTTCAGGTGCATTTTTCAAGGAATTGTGAGCTTGAAGGGAAGATAAGTTTACTGCTGCTCATGCTAAGTCTGTTTAGAATGTGCAATTGTTTTGTTTAGCAAATGGTATCAATACTGCTGCAAGGTGTTTAAAAGCAGTGTTAGTAGACAACAGGTAGCATATTTGCTTTTGATGCAGAATGCTGTGGGTTCTACTCCCAGAGCATGTAGATTGCTTGCTGATACTTGTATTTTAAGGGGGGTTGGGTGCTGCATTCCTGAGTATATCCTCCTTTGGATGAGATGCCTAGTAACTATAAAATGCCATCCATTCCCTATTGGAATATGACCAGCTTACCATTTTTTAATGTAATATAGGCAATGTATTCTTTAAGGGTAGCAGGCACTGAACTTGTAGATGAAACATTGAAGTATAAAGGTGTGTGCTAGCAGCAACCCCTTCATTAGTTACAGATCCCTTTAGTATGGAATTATTCAGATGACGTTTACTTCTGCAGAGATTGTGTATATTGACTGATATTTGTGGATTGTAATGACAGAAGTTTGAGTGGCCTTTTATGATTGAAATGTTCTGAACTGGGCAGTTTTGACATTATTGGTTCATATGTTTCTTTGGTTGCTTACTGGAAAAATGTTCAAAACTATAAATTTAAAACATGCTCAAATAAGTGGTGCTGTGTTATACAAGGGATATAATTTAATGCAACCAGGAAGGTGAATCCAAGAACTATTGCATTTTTACATGGTCCTAAAAATGTGTGCAAGGGACTTGATTTGAAAACAGCCCAAAGGTGAACTTTATCCAGCACTGACCAGATGTTTTTTTTTTTTGAATGAGGGTTTTAATGTTGTTTCAGTGAATGTGAGTTTCAAGGGCAGAGAAGTTTAATGCTTAGTCTGTTTTCACTGTAAGAGTATATTGCTGTGTTCAGCAAATGTTTATCAGTGTTTGTGCTATAAAATTTGAAATAAATGTGTTAAATAAATAAATATCTGTAATCATTGTAGAAGTAAATGTCCCATTACTTGGCTATTTCTCCCCAGTTTCCATAAACATTGTTCAAAACTGTCAGTGTGCATACTGTTTTCTGCTTTACTTATTTATTTATTTTTTAAATAATAAATAAATAACATAAATAAATAAGTAAAGCAGAAAACAGTATGCGCACTGACAATTTTGAACAATGTTTATGGTAACTGGGGAGAAATAGCCAAGTAATGGGACATTAGAATGGCTGCAATGGGAGGTGGAGCCTGATCCATTACCCTACCTAGGACCTCCATTTGACCTTGATCCAGCTTTGATAGGAACTATAGCTTATAACCTTGAACTCTGCTCCAACTGCCAGATAAATGCAGTCATATGATTATATTTTTATTTGTTCATGAAATGCTTTTAAAAATTCTCTAAGTAGCAAACACAAAGTTCATACAAACCAAGTTGGTGACATCATAATGGAGTGGTATATCGTGTGACAAGTACTGCATCGGCTTGTTCGTTGTCTCCTCAGAGAAGAACACCTAAAATAAGACATAAAAACAAGTCAATGCTAGTATGCATAATGGTAAGTGCTGCAGACAGCTCAAATACATCCAGTTCTGAAAAGGCAGAAGCACAGAAACAGAAGTGAACTGCACATAGTCATTGCCTGGTCTCGTCAGAGTACCATGAAAACATCTTACAAAGATAACAATGTGTCAGCCAGTCGAAGGCTATACTCACTGCATCCACTATAGGTAGATACTTATTGGTATTCATAAGGCTATTTCATGACCAGAGTTAAAGAAATATTTTTTCAGTGGCTGGGGTCTAAACTTGAAAATTTCATACAAGTCCCTTGCAGCAGGATAATCAATGCCACCTAAGGAAATGAACCTTAACTTAATGTTTCATGATTCTCTTTTATTCAGATACATTTTTATGTCTGTCTTCCAGAAGACTCAGCTTTGTTTATAGAGTAAAGATAAGTAGTGCATAGCAAACTAAACATGCATTGTGCTTTCCAGAAGAAGAGTGTCAAAAATACAAATGGCAAAATATTACAGTTCCGACTCAATGTGTCTAAATGCATTTAGATTTTGTTTACCTTAACCTTCCAGGAATTAGAAAGTATACACTTTCAAGACTTTGCCTAAGGCATCATAGATAATACAAAGAGAACATGCCTTAGACAAAAGAAAAGTTGTTTTAATGATTCCAGAAGCAAATTTTGTAACTGTAAATGCAGTGCAGTTTTCCACTTAGTACAATCTATAACTTAAGGTTTTCTTCATTCCCTTTTTCCCCACACATAGTGTCCACCGCACACACACAGACCAAACTCAAAGGCCTCCTAAGCCTATAAATGATAATGCCTATCTTAGCAGTCTCTAACGCACTCACCAAAAGCAACACCAAGCACCACACGTACTCCTATACCAACCTCAGCCCCAACAGCAAAGCCCATAAGGCAAGTCAATGCATTTCTCAGGGTTCTTGTCATAGGGGTCTCCACTGTAAAGCACACAGATACATCACTCAACAGAGTGAACAAGAAAAAAGATAATGGTTAGTTGCTTATCTGGTGCCAGGATCTTCCACGTTATGCATGCAACTCAAATCACTACACCATAGGTACCAGTATGATTCTATTATAGTCTATGTGAGATGTACTTCCCCAGACTATATAAAAAGACAATGTTGATCTCTCTGAATATGTATGCAGGTATGTGCCTTACACTGAGCAGCATTCTACCTTTACAAAGGATAATGCCACAGTATGAACAAATGATGATTGACTTCAATAACTGGCATAGTTTTTGGAGTCTTTCCAGGGGCATTCAATATTTGTTAGCATGGGAGTACATGGTTATCAGACCATGATGCTTTGCAAAGGACCTGCACCTGTTTCTCTTAGGCTTCTGAATATTGGATGAAACTTTTCCACCCCCTTAGAACCTTTTTTAGGCTATGCCAAATTGACAAACTACCAACATAACAAGTAAAACCCAAAGAAACCTAAAGGTGTTACTGCTCAATGCTAGAAGCCTAAACAAGAAACTCCACATCCTACACGCTCTCCTCAGTCTGGAGAATATAGACATCTGTGCCATTACCAAGACATGGTTTAAATCCACAGAAGGTACTCCAGCAGTGCAAGGCTTCAGTGCATTCCACACATTTAGACCATCATCTATACAGACAGGGACAAAAGGTGGACGAGTCTCAATCTGTATTAATAACAAGCATAACTCTAGGTTGGTAAAACAGAACAATGCCCAAGTATTTAATTAATTATTAATTAATTCATTTATGTATGTATGTATTTATTTATCATTTGTTGACCGGGTTAGTCCGACTGAGCTTCTGCCCTTTTTCAGTGGAGGCCAGGGGACAAAAGCTCCACAGTTCGAATTATAAAAATATATAATTCATAGGCCAAATTATACAAGTGAAGAAAAATGCACAGTATAGAATAAGAAAAGATTCTCAGCTGTATGGTTACAAATAATGCAAGTATAAAATTCAAAGGAGAAATTGTACAAGTAAAAAAATTCACATTACAGAATGAAAAGATCACAGTACTGGTTATGCAAATGAAGAATTAATACTGTGGAATTAACAGGGGTTAGGTAAAAATAAAGTAAATACATTAAAAGGTATATACAAAAAAGGTTAAATAGATGACAAATTGTAGTGCAAGAAAGACATTAGCAATAAAGGGATGACAAGTTAGAATTGAGTGATGAGGATTAGATCAGTGCAAAGTGACAAAGACTACAGAAGAACTGTTACTGGTGGTGTAGTATGAGAGATACAGACGTTGGTAGTAGTGTGAAGAGGAATAAACGAGAGAGGTAGAAGAGAGAAAAGGGAAATGAGTATCCGATTAATGAGTGTAGTAGTTAAGAGGGGTATAGAGTGCAGTGATGGATAATTGTTGTAATATATGGTGAAGTTAGATAGCATTATTGGGGAAAGGAAGTAGTAATGAGGGAGAGGAGGAATATTAGGTGGGATGGTAGCAGTGACATCTCCAGGCGCTGTGCAGGTAATTTCTGAGAGGTGTCTTGAATTTGTCTGCATGGGTGATATTTCTGAGGGCCAAGAGAAGCTTATTCCATGAAAGAGCAGGAAGATAGGAATATAGGCTTTGTCCTAGTCATTTTTTAGGTTTATGAATCTGTAGGAGGCATTGGTCTGAGATTCAGAGGGAGCATAGTGGGTTGTAGAAGGAGACTAGAGAGGATAAGCTGGGGCAGGAGGAGGGCTTGTTTAGGATAGTGTGGATGGTGAGGAGTTCAGTAAATAAGAGTTGGTTGGGAAATTCCAAGTGCAAATCACCACAGACAAAGTCCTATACTATATCCTAGCAAGCTGTAGGTCACCCTCTATGTCCTTAGAATCCCAAAGCTTGTATGAAGTCCTACTGAAGACACTCACCATTAAACCAAGTACCTATTTACTGGAGACTTTAACTACTCCTCTATAGACTGGGAAGCATACACTGTCTTGTACTCATGGGCACAATAGTTTCTGGACTTTATTAACACAAATATCATGGAGACTCCCTCTACTCTCACAAAATCTCCAAACTTTGGAACACTCTTCCTCAGCTTGTAACAAAAAATCCTAACTATCATGAGTTCAAACAACTTCTAAATGACTACCTAGTCAGTCATTGGCATTGTTCCTTCCATTCTCCAGGCTAATTCTTCCTATAACCTTTAATTCCTCTCCTTCTAACTCTAGCCCTTTCCTGTAGCTACTATTCCTTCCCATCTATGCCAGTCCTATGACTACTATCCTTCCCATTTTTACCTCACAGTCATGCTAATATCCTACATCTTTTCTGCAGCACCTTGGGCATGGTTTCATATACAATATTGCTGTTCCTATATTACAACTGCTTTGTCAAAGTCTTTGCCCACTGTATTTTGTATCTCCTAATGCTTCACTGACTGTTGCCTAAACTGAAATTGTTTTGCATGTAAATAATTTTGTTCAATTTGTTAGAAATGTTTAATTTTCTTTTGTATTTCAACTAATGGAGCTTTTCTCCCTGGGCCGCTACTGAAAATGGGCTCCTGGTCCAGTCGGACATTATTCAGTAAACAAATGTAATAAATAAATAAATAAATAAATAAATAAATAAATAAACCCTTGACCAGATAAGTGCACACATCCACCAAAGATTGAAACATATTGGTCCTGGCACTCACCAATATGGGAGAGTGCTGCATTTCTGAGTGTCATGTCCTCACTGGTGAGGTCAGACCACAAAGCTGTCTCCTTTGAAATAAAAGTCAACTTGGTAAACCCAGCAAACCCTGTAATAATTAGGAACTATTCCAAAGTAAACTAGATCCTAGTAAGTGATAGTTTATCAAAATTTGATGACTCAAAGAAGTTGAGATCATAAAAACCTATGCGGAATTGTTCACGGAGACCCTGTAGAACCATGTAAATGGCTGTATAGAGGCTGCTGTACTTACCAGAAGTAAGCTCAAAACAAAAATTAAAAACAAACTACAATGATGGAATTACTAACCTTATTAGGGTATATAATAAAAGGAAAAAAAGTCATGGCTGAAATCAGGAAAAGCAATTCCCATATTAATAGGAGCTCTCTAATTAAGCTAAACAGGAAACTTGGAGAACTAATCAAGTCCAAGAAGGCCAATGATGAGGTCAAGCTAGCCTCACAGATTAAAGACAACTACAAAGTCTTATAGATCTGTGTCCAAAACCTCAAAGGCAGCAC
>NC_056728.1:937250374-937285374 GCF_019279795.1 Protopterus annectens | reverse complement strand
ATCCATACATACAGCTCTGAAACTTTTCCTTACATTATTTTTTACTGGAAACTGGTGTTCTTCATCACTTCATTTTTTAGAATTTCTGTTTTGGTAGGAATCTGTCTAAAGTATTGATATCTAGAGCAACAGCTGAAGTTATAATTATTTATTATGTATTTTCAGGGCTGATGTTACCCATAATAAATCAAGTCACATGCATGACTAAATTTAGACAGATGTTCTCAGAGGACATTCTTACTAAAGCTATGAAGAACAACAAGAACAGTCAATACTTTCAAAATACAGAAGGATAAACATACTGAAGACATTCTTCCTTACAAAATGACAAAAAAAGATACTAGGATCTTACGCAAGCAAGTCACAGACAAGTTGTCCAGTTTCCTCAACTTATTACTTTAGAGACGGTTGCTCAATGACTCTTTTAGTCATAAAAAATTGATATACAGTGAAGGAAATGAATTTAGCACAGAGATACGAAAGGAGATAAAAAAAAATAATTTCCTACTTCGCAAAATAATAAGGCAATACTGCTAATAAAGGGTATCAATGAAGTTCAGAAATATATACCAGCGCAGTACTGCTAATAAAGGGCATCAATGAAGTTCAGAAATATATACCAGCCCAGTACTGCTAATAAAGGGCATCAATGAAGTTCAGAAATATATACCAGCCCAGTACTGCTAATAAAGGGCATCAATGAAGTTCAGAAATATGGGCAGCCGTGGTGGTGCAGCGGTTAGTGTTGCTGCCTCACAGCAAGAAGTTCTCCTGTTCGATCCTTGGCTGGGGTCCCTTCTGTGCAGAGTCTGCATGTCCCTCGTGTGGGTTTCCTCCAGGTGCTCCCATTTTATCCCACATCCCAAAGACATGATGTAGGTGGATTGGACACTCTCAACTGGCCTAGGTGTGAGTGTTTACATGTGTGTGCCTTCTGTGGAAGGTTGGGCGCTGGGCTGGCAACTCAACACCGTAAAACTCCACTGCCAATCATGAGTGGACAGGTGATCCACTGTGGCGACCCCTGACCAGGACAATCCAAAAGAAGAAGAATGAAGTTTAGAAATATATATCAGCCCAGTACTGATTAGGATTATAACAGTATAGACTGGAAGTACATGACATCCTACATCTTATCTAGAATATGCGTCACTGTGTTAAAGGCATTGCAAGAAATGGCTATAGGTAGGATTTAAAGCATACAGTAGCAGTGCATTTTAAGCAGAAAGGATAACAAGCATTAAATAGCATTTTTTTCCCAGGATAACCAAGCAGCTCTAAAGCATTTTACAAACAAATAAATATAACATGAGACATTAGCAGAAAGAGCAATGGCATGAGTGGGTACCTGCAGTGTGTATTGGCATTTGTTTTATTGATCATTTAAGGACCCTCTTCAGTTTCTTTGCACTGCTTGGCTTATCAGGTGGGCCTTTTCCCTTTTGAGTAAAACACTTAGCTAAATAAGTCCTGCTGTGTGTGTCTTGTGCTTGTTCCATGCAGTTTATTGCTGTTTTACAGCTACGAAATACAGTAGAGTGGCAATGACATTAAACCACTGAGAAAATATGGGGCTATATTGGATAGATTAGTGATTCTGACATAGCAACAGATGATAGGAAAGTATATGTTGAGAAGACACCTCATAACATGCTGATCACTGAATTCACCTCATTAGCATTTAAAGGTACATACTCCCATATTTTACAAGCTGAAAACATAATTTGCTAGAAAACCAGTAGCTCTGAAACCAGAAATTCAAGCATCATCTCACAGTTATTGGACTTGCATAAAAAACAGAAAAGGTACAGTCTGCTGTATTTCTCCTATTTTTCTTTCAGGTCTGAATCTGCAGATGCATGCACATTCCACATATCTCCATTTTGCCTAGATACATCAAATGTGCTTTTTCAAATCTTGCTCCTGCAACTTGGAAAGCTTATTCTCTGCTAATAAATTGCCATTACCCAAAAACTTTTCCAATAGATTAGCTGTATATTCTCACCCATTCTGGCTCTGCAAAGCACAAATGCTTCCCTGATTAACATCTTATTTCACATCATCATCATTGTCCTTTCCTTATATAGTTTTGAACCCAGCCCCACTGCAGGCAATGTATTTTAATAATATGCCCTGGCTAATGCTACCCATCTATTTATGCCCACTATATGCACAATGCAGAATGGCTTTTGCCCGCACCTCTGTAAACTGTAGTAAACAGCTATGACAGCTCCTTGCTAGAGTTCTGTGAAATATAAAACAAATAATTATTTTACTTATTTATTTTATTTAAAATAAATAAACAAAATTTGGAGTTAAAATGGCAATTACTCTTTAATGAAAGTCACCAACCAGATTGTAATAATTACATCAATATAAAATGTGCTTTAAAATAATGTTCATTGAGATAAACAATAGCTTGCATTTTATGTCTTTCCAGTACCTCTGTTTATATGTTTTCAGAAAATACACACACAAACACACACACACACACACACACACACACACACACACACACACACACACACACACACACACACACACACACACACATCATCATCATCATCATCACAGACGATCACACTGATTAGGCAGGATATATCCTCACAATAACAGTGACAGAACTCTAGAAGGGCAGGTCATTCTTGTTATCAATGCAATCTAAGAAATGGAAACACATGAGACACATATTTCTAGCCTTTTCTATTGCATATTCCAGTGCAAGGATATACATCCTTAGGAGGGAAGGCAAAAATAGCTAACCACATACTGCCAGAAAAGTGTATACCACCTGAAAACTGCATATAGGTCCTGTAATTGCAACTATGGCCCCTAATACTGATGTTCAAATATTGAATATACCTTTTGAGATAGGCATGACCTACCTATCATACAAAATTACAGCTTATCTCTAAACAATCCAGGTTTATGTATACCTTGTGAGATCTGCAAGACCTACCTATCATATAAATGACAGCATATCTCTAAGTAATCTAGGTTTATACCTGTTTGCACAGCATATAGACACATTAGGTCAGGTTTGATGTAGGTCTGTAAATGGTTTAGTTTGCTGTTAATCATACGTGACTATAAGTACAGATTGCAGATTAGCCTCATCTTTAAAATCTCATGGACATAAAGTTATACAGGAGGCCTGTGTAAGTACACATCACAGTGGTATGCAGCTCTGTGTTACATTACCTGCAATTCAGAAATCACATAGTAAGCATAATTCACAGGCCACCACTTTGTTCCATGTGAAAGTGACAACAATCTCAGAGGAGGTTCAGGAGAAATGGCACCTGAGGATAATCATAGCAGTATGGAGAGAAAGGCATGCCACAGATAAATGGAGAATAAGCACACTAATGCCAGTGTACAAGAACAAAAAGGACATCCACAACTGTGGACAGTACAGACGTATCAAACTCTTCTCTCATAGCATGAAAGCTCTGGAGAGGGTGACTGATATATGAAGATACAGAGTAGTAGAAAGGAATATGGGAGATGAGCAGTTTAGAGTCAGATCAGGATGTAGCACAACCAATCCAATATTTACAATGAGACAAATAGTTCAGAAGAAGCTAGAGATGAAGAAAGAGTCCAACCGGGCATTCTTAGACTTGCAGAAAGCATATGACAAGGTCCAGTGACATCTGATTTGGGCAGTCCTGTGGTGGCAGAAACATTAGCAGAATTAGTGCAAGCTATGTACAAGGACCCAATGGCATGAGTATGAACAGTGATCCCAGTGGGAGTGGGTGTGCATCAAGGCTCAGCTCTGAGCCCAATCCTGTTCATACTAGTGATGGACTACATTAGCAAATAAGTTGGAAGGGACAAATCAAAAATGTATGCAGATGATGTGGCATTGTGGGCAAACTCTGAGCAAGAACTTCAGGAAAGGATAGGGAAATGAAATGCAAAACTGAAAGCACATGGGATGAAACTGAGTACAGACATGGTAGTTGTAGTGGCAGCAAAAGGTGAAAACCAAAAGAAGCTAAAAATGGAGATAGGAGGGAAAATAGTGGAACAGGATAACAGCTTCAAGTATCTGGGATGGTTGGTTTGGAGAAAGGAAGTCTGAATGAAGAGGTCAAAGCTAGAATCAGAGGGGCTGCAGTCAACTGGCAGTGTCAGGTGTAGTATATGACAGAAGAATGCCAAAGAAGATGAAAGGTAAGATGTAGAAAAAGTGGTGTGACCCATACTATTGTATGGGACAGAAACCTGGGCAGTAAAGTTAGAAAGGTAAGTTCAGGAAGCAGTAGAGATGAAGTGCTTTTGATGGGTTCTAGGATGCACACTGTGGGCTAGAAGAAGAAGAAATGAGAACATCAGAGCAGAAGCTAAAGTAGCTCTAATTGCAGAGAAGGCAAAAGAGAACAGATTACAGTAGTTCTGGCACATGTGCAGAAGAGCAGAAGTCAATCTGGTGAAGAAGAGGATTTGAGACAGACAGGAAGAAGATAAGGGGATACGAGGGCATTTAGCAAAGAGCTGTGACACTATCGTCGAAGGTAGGAGAGGGGATTTAAATGATGAGAGATAGAAAACGGAGAAAAGGAGGTTGATGTGGATGATGTTGTTTAGGTGAAACTGTTAATGCCATCAGAGAATGCCTGCATGGCGCGTGAACAAGTGCAAGATTATGGTCTAGCCACTTCAGGAAGTAAACCTACTCAGCCTCTATGTTTTTGTAAAATTATGCTTTGACAATGAATTTCCTTATTTATCTGGAAATCAGCCAAACAGTCTTATAAGATTCTTTCAATTCATTATTGCATTTTAAAGTTATAATGTTATTGTATAAGCAAAATGAATAATGCGAGACCTAACCAAAGTTCAAGGTATGATTCTGTGCAAAGTTCAATATGTGACCTGTTTCTAACAGGTGGGGTTTTAGTATCACTGTAATCATAAAATGTCACATTGGCAACCTGGTAAAGCACATGCATGGCTGAAACTGCTGAACTACTTTATATATGACCAGGCATCCAAATGCAATTGCTAACTTCTGGGAAGCACATAGATTACTAATAAACATAAGACAAAAGGTACTGATAACTCAAATTGTAAATCCCAAACAGTGAAGTTATTTTCTGAAATGTAAATGCACAATTATACAAGTTTCAATAATATAAGGTGAGATCATACCACTCAACTGTAAACATTTTCACAGAATGTCGAGATTTTTGCTTATATTTTTGGTCTGTTCCTCATAAAATTTGTGGTTTTATGGCAAATCACTAGGATGATCTGAGGATTGAAGTCACTCAATAATAACATACATTTGAATTTAACACTTTAAGTGCTTCAGAAAATGAGTGTTAAAACAAACCCTGTTACTCTAGCAACTTTCTAAGTTTATAAGATCAATATTTAAAATATGTCTCTATATTTAGGCCTTTGTCTCCCCATTTTGCCATTTGAGAGGTATGGGTGAGATGCTAGCTACTTTTCTACCATATTGACTATATTTCATGCTGTAGAATTATAACTAATTTTGTCAGATATTTCAGTGGTGTTAGCTTGGCTTTTTCATCCTGTGTGGCCTTCTACAATCTGTCAAGCCAGGCAGTCTTAACTGATCTAATTAGCATTTCTAGAATATTTTTCTGTGTTATACCCACAGCATCAACTTTGCCAGTTTCTCTAAAATTATGCATATGTAACTTGCAGTTCAGCTTGTTAGCTGCAAATTATTAATAGTTTTACATTTTCCTTAGAGTACAAGTGAGGAAAGGATTTGGTGACTAAATAGATTTAATAATGTTAGAAACATAAATCCGGGAAGAAACAGTATTTGATAAAAATAATTACTATTTTCATTCCAAAGAACTTCATCAGAGTCTGTTAAATGAATGAATGATACACCCTATTTTATAAGTTTTCAATCATATCATGCGACTAGATGTCACCCATCTATTTTACCAATGTAAGAAAATTATTTAATTGTGTTAATTTATGTTTTCTTTAAATATCACAATGAAATAACACAGATATGTTATTTAATTCATTCATTTAAAAACAATAAATATTATAAAACAACATTAAAAGAAACACCATGTATATCCTCAAAATGTATCATTCGAAAATGTTATATATGTATTTATTATAATCCTGTTGTAAATATTACTCCTTGTAAATGAATGAATACATAAATGAATGAACTGACATTCCATAATTTAATAATTGGTGTTAATTATAACTTAGATGACCAATGTATCAAGACATTGTAGATTTAGATGTGGCCATTTAGTTGTAATTTTACTGTTGCATTCAAACATAACAGTCATACCAACTCAAGATATTCTAATTTATTCTCAATGCTCCACCTTTAGGGTTTATAACCAATTTATTGAAGAAAAAGAATAGAAGTCTTTTAAACTGCTTGCAAGATAAGATGTCTTTGTATGAAACATTACTCTAATTTCTTCTTTTATATCTCACAAGGTTCATAAATGTGTTTTTTTTTGCTTCCATTCTGTCTTACCAATATAAAAAGTTGAACATGTAAGAAAATTGTTACTAAGTGTTTTATTTCATGTCATTTTTTTATTGTATCTAACGATTTTTCTGTAAACTTGTCTAAATATTGTATACTTGTCTTTGTAACTTGCAGGAGCTTTTCTCCCTGGGCCTCTACTGAAAATGGACATATATCCAGTTAGACTAGCCCAGTCAACAAATGTAAAATAAATAAATAAAAATAAAATAAATAAACAACCCCCATGTGTCACAGTTGTAATAGCCTATAATTCTGTCATATCCATACACTGTGATACAGACAAAATTACAATATTTGCAAAAAAATGCTTAGACATCACATTGTTTTTATTTTTATTAACAATATTATTTTTGTCTTTCTCATAAAAAATCTTTTACATTTTTTTGCTCAGCCATAAATTATAACAGCTTTTTCTCCCAATTTAGATTTAAATTCTGTATTAAAAGTTAGATTCCAATCCCTTTATGACCTGCCAAATGTCATGTGCATCCCTAGAATACAGAATAGTCAATGTGAAAGTTATTCCTTGGAAAAGACATTTAAATGCATGAATATTAGGGTACCAAGGCTCCATGTATCCTACATCAGTGGCTGAGCCAGTCAGCTAGTTGTTGCATGAATTTAGAAATAAAATTCAACTTGGGATTGAGCCAATGCTTCTGCCAGATGTCTATCTAAGATAAACAGACTCTGAAAACATAAAATGAAGAAATATGTTGATTTGTACAGGAAGACCTAGAAACATGCTACCCAGAGTGACCTCCAACTTATTTAACCCTGAAACATAGCTGTTCAAGAAATCTAAGGTCTGATAATATGTATGCACCATTGGATAAATTCCTCAAAAGATAAACTCCCTCCTGATGAGTTAACATTTACTGTACTCCCAAATGATAGTTTGCTTAGTCATACTCATACTGGTTATAAGAGATCGCTACCAAGAAAAAGAAAAGTAAAAAAAAAAAAAAACTTAAGAAAAGGCAACACATATGTAGGAGTAACTTGGCATTCTTTCCTTTGCAGTCAGTTTAATGTTGATGGCAGTATAAAGATACAGAAGGCTGCTAATATGTACATGTTGACATACTGCACTCCTCAAAATTTTAAATATGTTACCCATACGTTTAAAGTTTCTGTTCAAACGTTTTATATGCATTACAGTACATGATATTTCAGTGTTGTAAATTGAGCATGAAAAATGTGTTCAAATTAATATTTTAAAATGCAATTTCTGTTAGCAATTTTTAGGATGCCAGTAATGACAATCTATTTGTGTTTACAGACTAATTTTCTAAATATGAAAATGTTATTCTTTGCTCAAGAATACCACTCTAAACTGAAACTAAGGGGGTACTGTGATGATGTGACCTGGTCTTAAGCAATCCCCAAAAAAATTTTTACAATCTAATTTTTCTTTAAAATAATTTATTTGTGGATCTGGTGGTGTGGAAGCTCCTATCAGCTATCATTTTCTCAAAGAAAAGGGGGCATTTTTACTGTTGCTGGAACTCTGGTCAAGCTGCAGCACAGTGGTTTTTACAAGCATTGACACATGCTGCTAAGAGGGCACATGGAAAATCCAATAAGCAGAGTATTTATAAGTGAAAATACATACATATGAGCTTCGTTGATATATAGCGAGACACTGGTGGACTTGTTTTTCTATTCTGTACTACAGTTATAAATCATATTTTGCTAGCCTTTTTTCATTCAATATAGTCAGTTGCAATGATGTTTAACTGCCATAATAAAGTCTGCTATGTCTTTCAGCCTCAAGTGTATAATATGGCATTTATATAAATATGCCCCATCTGTGTGGCCCCTCTGCTGCATGCTGATTTATCTGCTGTTTGCACAGAATGGGTGGTTTACATTGCCAGTTGGAGAACACTAGTGATTTTATTTGCACAATACATAACACAAGGGATCTGAATGTTCAAAATACCACTGGTTACTCACATTGATTTTTATGTTGTTCAGAGTATTTTGTGTTTGTAGGATTCTTGATAAATTTAACTTGGTTAACTTAGATTGCATACTCTTAATTTTTGTGGCATCACATAACTATTTATGTAAAAAATCTTCTAGTAGAATCTGTAGTACCTATGTTGGGGATAGTCCACTTTGCAGGACTGCAAGGCTGCCATTAGTGAGGCATGCTCTTGTGTGGCTTTTTTATCAGAAAAAATATCATTGATATATACTGAAAATAATGATAGATACTGAAAATAACAGAAGGCATAATGCTACCTGTTGACCTCTGGCTTGTATTTTTTTTTACTTTTTGCTTAGGAATAAACAGATTAACCCTAATACCGAAAGTATATTTTGACAAAATACTGAAGCAGTTGCAGCTGTTGCTGAAAATTCACTTTATGACAAGTGTTAAGTATTACCCTGCAGCAGATGGTACTGAAAGCCTTTGTGTTTGTGGCCCTTACTGTTAACTACAGATACAAGAACTGTATTTAGTGCTGCATCCTGGAAAGAAGCTTGATGTACATGTCTGATGCTTCTATACTTACTTAGTTTAACGATTTTTCACAAATTGTTCTTTATAGAATTTTTGCTAGGAATGTTAATAAGTCTATGGGCAAGCATTTTTTTTTCAGAAATTATACAATAACTGTTGTTTTCTATGGAAGTTGTCAAGTAAAAATAAATTAGTAAGGTGGGATAGGTGTTCATTATTCAAAGTTTTGAAAGGGTGAACAAGAAAGCATGGACCTAGTAAGCCAGTGTTTAGAAATCTAGTTTTAAAGGTCTGAATTGTTTGGTTTGGGAAAAACAATGTCAGTTGTTCAGGTTCAAAGGTAGCAGGAATGGCAAAGTTTGATGATATACATTTCTATAATATGTGTTGCTTGGTTAAATTGTATATTTATGCAATTGTTTGTTTATTCATTCATTCCCAATTTGTTAACCAGGTTAGATCTACTGAGTAGTACCTATTTGCAGAAAACATATGTGTAGAAAGGCTTCCATGACCAGCAGATTTACAGTACCTGAATGGCAAATTCAGCAAGCTAACACCAATACTTAAAACACTTATATGACTAATATAAAACATAAAAATACAGCATACATAACATACAACCACTCCTACATTAAACAAATATATACCTGGCATTCAAATGAGAACAATGTCATAACAGAAAAGTATATTAACTTAAACCGATTGCTTTTTGGAAGGATATAATATGCTCACACACACACATGCGCAAGTGCGCTCGTGCGCGAGCACACACACTCACTCTCTCATCTCACTGGCTATAGATTTGTTGATGTCAGTAAGACACAAAACCTTTGCATAGTCTTGTAATAATACAAGCCTCTAACAATTTGAAGAACATACTTTTCACAGATTTGTAAGTATCATTCCCTCTCTTTGGGGCTCAGAATGGGGTGTAAAGCTCTAGTGTAGTTCAGGTGTAATTTTGATCCAGAGAAGATAAATCACAGTGGAAAATAAGGCATGCAGTAGGATCAAGTAATAGTGAGCAATGAAGAACACCAAACAGACTTGCAATAATGAAGGCATTTAATCATTTAAAAAGAAATTCTTTTGAAGCAAGTGTTTAAATTCTGCTTTATTTTTGGCAGCTTCTTGAGGTAGCTTTTTATGTTGGTAAAAAAGGAAAATGTTTGACAGTTTGTATCTCAGTTTAGAATAGGCTTTAGGACTATATAGAAGTTTTTAATGCATAGATTTAAGCTGTATGCTTGTCTTATGCAATGTTAAAAGGGTTAACAAAGAGTATGAGCTGTCATCTAAGTTTTCATATTATACATGTAGGTAGATGATGATCATACAATGCCCTTTGTGTAGAACTCAAATAATTTATTTTAGCTGGGGTCTGGGGTCTTATAATAATGTCTTGATGAAGAAAAAAATACCAGCAAACCAGATAAACTTTCTATATGTACAAGTGGGTTTTTCGGTCAAATAGTTTGATGGGTTTCCCATAACTATACTGCAGTATAATGCTGTAGTTAAAAGGGGCAGGAACTATTGCTAGTTTTTATTTAGACATCTGAATAGGTTGTATTCTATATGAGCTACCCAGTTTACAGTTTGTTTCCTTTTCTGTGCATCCTACATCTTGCTTAAAAGACGCATCTTTGTCTAAGAAGATCCCTAGGTATTTCTAGTTCAGCACTTGCTTGATAGAATCAACATTTCCACTAGCTTTTTTTCCAATATATGTTTAAACTAGGATCCATAGTCATGCATTGCTTTACCCATCTTTATTATCTCTGTATTTAGTATGAGTCTGTTATTAATAGTCTGAATCTTAGAGGAGTTAAAACAGGGTGTATCTGGCAATCAATTTGTTTTATGTAGCTGCACTTTGCATAAGTGTAGAATCATCAGCATATTTTATATCATGAATTCCTTAAGTGTACAGGTACATTTTATCTGCATATATTGAGAATTGTAGGCCAAATATAGATGACCGAGGAACACTTGTATGAGATATGATAGAGATAAAAGAACAAATTCTACCAGGCTATGGCTTGACTTCTTTCTGATAGTTTACATCATTCTTTCATCTACCATGGCATCATGATGCTATGATCTGCCACAGTGATTGTTTTACAAAAATGTAAAAAAATATATTATAGTATGTTGTCTGTTACATGAGCTCATGGCTATGTGACTGATTTGTTTCAGTATAGTTATGAACGGGTGCCATTTACTGCACTGAATTCACTTTGACTCTGAAATAAGTTACCATGTACAATGAGATCATCTGAGATCTGTCCATGTACCACTTTAGAATTATGATAAAATAATAGCTTTTAACCATGTGTATGTCACTGCATTTAAAGAGTCACTTCTTTCCGTCCTCCTTCTGAATACTAGTACTAATACTAATACTAATAATAGTACTAGTACTAGTACTAGTACTAATACTAATACTAATACTAATGCTCCTGTTAATCTTCTCAGTGACAGGTAATGTAGTGAAGTCAGCCATCTAAGGAGAGCGGAGGAAAGCTAATGATATTGAGCTAAATTCTCTAAGTTCAAACTTCACTACTGTAATACTGGTGTGAGTATAAAAGGCTCACCTTTCATTTCTGCTAAATTAGAATCAATAGGATTTTGCTTTAGAACATTTTTCTATTGCAGAGTCCTAACAGTCAGGACATATATCTTAAATGTATCAGCTATCACCTTGTATGAATTCAGACCAAGAGAGCCATCAGTGACTGAGCTTTATTATCTGGTGACATCATTTGTGCTCATCCAGAACAAAAGCATGATTCCTTGAACGGTTTCTTACAGAGAGCTGTGCAGTATTCCTTCAGCTTGCAAAACAGCCACTTGCAGTTTACTATTTTCATTTTTTTATGATTTGGTCATTTTTTTACACCTTGTCCATTGCTGTCATTGCTTCCAAAACAGGTATAGAAATCCAGGGGTATCTACTTCATAGAGTCAACTTACCATTTCATCGATTTTCACATGATCAAAATGGCATTGTAAAAAGTTTAAAATAATGAACACCCAGAACCTCCTATTTTCAATCCAGGAAACTAATCACTTTGCCACCATGGTGAACTTTGCCCTTTCTCCATTGCAGTGTGATCTCAGAGTTGGTATATGTAGTTGGGGGTGTATGGGTGATGTATCCCATAGCAAAGCCCCCAATGTGGTGGGTTTAATTTGGGTACATTTCTATTTTAGTTGTTGATGGCTAAGTGGTTAGTTTCCTTGAGGGAAAATGTGATGTTCCAGGTGTTTGTTATTTTAAATTTTTGACAATGTTGTCTCAATTATGTGAAAGTTGAAGAAATAGAAGGTTGAGTATATAAAATAGATCCACACAGGGACATATATTTACCAGGAACCAAAAACACCACAAAGAGCAAAACCAAAACTCCATACCAAAGAAACAAGGGACAGATGGCTCTCCTGTTACTTTGTTTTATCCCATGGATAAAAATATCATTTAAAACCAAGAATGTTTGTAAAAATAAATCTCAATGAAAACTGATTGAGCGCTTTCATCCCTGTTGATGGGACTTCATCAGAATATCTGCTTAAACCATTCCTGTCCTTACATAACCTTATCTCCACCCATCTTGTTAACTTAAAGTGGAAAGCACCTGAACACCCACTCAGGTACATGCAGTTTGTGTGGAATAAGCATTTTGACTTTAAAAACTTTAGAAACTGCAGTTATAAAACCAAAACTGTTGTTCTTTTAAAAATAATCTTTTTAAAAAACTACCAGAACCGCCAGATGTTGCACAATAAATAACACAACATGTCTATGAATGTGATTCTTGAACATATTTGTTACAAAAAGTGGTATAACCACTTCCTTTCAATAAATATTATTAAAATCCACAAATTTACAATGTTGCCTTCTGTCTTAAAACACTGCTTGTTAGAAACCATCTAATTTAAACCATATGTATCTACATTCAAAAAGTTAAATTCATGTTTTCTAATTTGACCCTGGGTCAAGATATTCTGTAACAAAACATCTGTCTTATGATATGCTACATTCCTTTGATTGACTAACATCTTTGCATGTGTCAGTGTATAAAATGGCGAACATTTTTATCACTATAGTCATTTTTTACCAATGGTATTTGTCTTTTAATTGCTATTTCAGTTCTTTTACCTCAAACCAGTCCTTTCACAACCTCACATTTTCATCTATGAATACATTATCTATTGCATAGCTAGTTAGCATTAGCTGTCTCCTGGATTACTGCATCAAGATGCAGTTCTGCTCATGAAACTGCACCCATCTCCTCATACGGAGGATGTTGCTAATGGAAAATCTCAGTGACAGAGCAGTCTAAGAAACAGAAAGGCTTACCATGCAGAAGCAGCTGTGTTAAGGCTCCCCCCATGGAAACCTTTCTGAATCCCACCCATATTTTTTTTACAGAAAATCAAATAATCCACTTTATACCACTTGTCCTAGATAGGTAATATCTCAGCACTTCTACTGTCAAAAGATGATGCCAGTAACAGCTTGTACCTATTACTTATTAAGCTAAAAAAAAAATCACACTTCTAGCTAGCTGTTACTGTTCCCACTAGCAAATAAATTAAGAACAAAATAAATAAATTATTATTTAAGAAGTTAAATATAAAACTAGCTGACAAGACTACCCATTAACTTACTACAGAAAAAAATCCTTCTCTAAAATTGTACCTGCTGGAATAATCTAAAAATATGAAATTTGCAACATAAGAAAATATAAAGCATTTATAAATAAAATAAAATAAAATACTATCTGTCAGGAACTTGTATAATTGCCTTATAAGCCCTGATTAAGCCCTGCTGCCTAGAACTCCTAATGCTCTAAAATAATTTGTAAATTTTACTTGCATATAGAAGCAGTAAAGATTATAATACTCCATATGGTACAACCTGTAACACTCTGTTACAAATGTTTCATATATACATTTTTTTAACTTTTTATTAGATTTTAGAAAAGGAAAACAAAGACTTACACATTTAAAGAAAAACATAAATGAATAGCTTTGTATGCCATCCATAACAAGAGTTTGTATTAAACTAAACAATTAAAACACTTTTCTAATAAATCACTACATTTTTTTGCCAAGCTAAGTATTGATGAGTGACATCTGACATTCTCATATTAACAGTTTGCAATTTTGTTGTATACAGTCTTAGCTAAACAAACAAATTCTGTAAAAGTGAGGGTATTTTTACAGTTCTAATGTTTTGTAATCATTTTCCTAGCTATAGCCAATATAGAGCAAAGGAGAGGCACTTGTGAAATTGTAATAGAATCTGAGATTGGGGCATTAAATAAAATCAAGGAATTTGTAACAATACAATTATCTGACCATGATACTTGAACAAAGTTTCTAAACTTCATCCAGAAGGGAAAAACTATTTTATATTCTATTATCATATGAAGCCAGTTTGCATCAAGAACTTTATCATATTTCCAGCAATTTATTTTCTTGAGTTATAAATTAATGTAACCTTATGAGGAGTTAAAGGCCTCTTTGCAAATACTTCCAGATATAAATTTTCCAGTAAAGGGATGATGTAGATTTTCTTGTGGATTTCAAGGCTAATTTTTATTTATATCTGAAAAAAAACTTTATAGTTAACTTTTGTTGAGTAATTCCAATAAGATGAATCAGAAGCAATAAATTCAGTTCTTACAATCCTGTATATTTTAGATAAATCAGATTTATTATTGACCGCATCACTAGTAATACTAAAGAAAAATTCTAAACTTTTTGGAATGGATTTTGTATTCAGATTTAAAGCTATATTTATTTTATCATTAATAAACTTCTTACAAATGTGTATACTCAGTAAACTAATTTTTCCTAACCTATATCTGGCCAAAAGGTAATCAGTTGAGTGTATTTTATTATCATTTAGAAATTGATGCCAAACAGTAGATCATTAGCTTTAAGATCTAACATTTTACTTAAATTAAATGATTCCAGACATCCATTAGTATAGGCTAAAGGAAATAATACCATTAACAATTCTTTAACTATATAATTAGTTTCCATAAATCTCTTGAAAGTAATCAGACTATAATTAACAAAAGGAATAGAAATAGAAATATTAATATTATTCATACAAAAATCTTTCAGGGCCCAATAAATGTTATTAAAACCAGATTGTAAATCAGAACCTATTTCAAACTTATTATTAGAAATTAAGATTTTTTCATGTAATAATTTCCAATTTTAAACATAGGGGGAATTTAGCCATTGAGTTACTATTTCTATAATGACAGCCATAGCATACACTTCAATATTTTGGAGAGCAATGCCGCCTTCCCCCCAACATACTGTATGCCAATCAAAAGATATCCTGTTTTTTGGGGATATCATAAGAATTTAAGAAGAATTAAGTAGAACAGGATTTAAAAACTTTAAGGTATTTTTGGAAGGGAGCATAATTAAGTAGAATAGAATTTAAAAACTTTAAGATCTTTTTGGCAGGAAGCATAATTAATGACTGCATATAAAATAAACATTTTGGTAAGATTATCTTTTAATCAGTATAAGTCTGTCTTCCATTGTAAATAATATATTCCATATAATAATTAGTTTTATTGGTTCATAGGTAGGTACTAGGCTATCTGCCCAGGGGCATTTATAAGCCCAGCCAGAGTGTGTCAGCTTTTGCCACCGCATTGATTAATTAACTGAGCCTATGTCAAGAAGAGCCAATGAAGTGATCACAGGGGTGTATTTTCTGTTATCCATCCACTCGTCAAGGTTTCTCTTGAAGAGTGTTAGTGAGGGGCTCTGCCTAATGTAGTTAGGAATTTTGTTCCAAAGCATGGGGAGTCTCTGTGACAGGAATCTATCCCTTCAGCGTGTTCTATTTATTGCTGTGGTGAGATTTAGCTCACTAGAGTGAGTGGCTTGTAGTGATTTGGATTTCTTTAGGTGCAGCATGTCCATCAATTTTGAGTTGGACATGGCTTTGTAAGTCAGGCAGAGATCACCTCTGAGTAAGCGATATGCGACTGAGTACAGCTGGAGTTTTTCCAGTCGGGCTGCATAGGACATATGTTTGAGGCCAGTAATCCTCTTGGTGAGGTACTTTTGTGGTCTTTCCACCTGTTGGAAGTGTCTTGTGAGGTACATCCCAAATGAGGCATTGTACTCTATGATGAGTCTGATGAGTGATGAGTAGAGGGGCACTATAACCTCTTTATTTCAAGATGTGAACCCTTTAGTAATTAGATGGGCTACATAGAAGGATTTCCTAACTACTTTGGCAATATGATTGTCAAAGGAGAGATTACTTATCTGCCTGGGTCCCCAGATCTCTTATTACCTCTTCTGTATTAAGGGGTTTACCACCTATGTGGTAATTCATGGGTGTTTTGTTTTTCCCAAATGGGTTGACTATGCATTTTTTGACATTTATCTTGAGACCATAACTTTGACACCAGGTGTCCATCTCAGTAAGGCCCTTTTGGAGAATGTCCATGTCAGCTGGAGAGTCAATTATGGCTCCCAGTTTGCAGTCATTGGCGAACTTGGTTAGCCATAGTCCTCCTGTGTTTGCCTGTACTTCTGAGAAGTATATGCCAAACAGTAGGGGTCTCAGGACTGAGCCTTGTGGGACACCACTTGTGACTGGTTTAGAGTTGGACCTGGAGCTCACTATTCTTACCGTGTGAGTTCTGTCTGTAAGCCAGTTGGCAACCCATCTCATGATGTAGGGGTTTATGTTCAGGCTGGTGAGTTTTTCTATAATTCTCGTGTGGGAAATGGTGTCAAAAGCCTTGGCAAGGTCAAGGTAGGCTGCGTGAACTACCTTCCCCTCATCTATGGCCTTGGTGACTGTCTCAAAGAAGTCAACCAGGTTTAGTAGGCATGATCTGCCATTACCAAAGCCGAACTGGGTTGGGTCAAGTGTTTGGAGATTCCCAATGTCTTTGTTAATGAGTTCCATGATGATGCACTCCTTATCCTTGCAGACCAGGCTAGTCAGGCTTATGGGGTGATAGTTACCAGGGTCAGTTGTGGCCCCTCCTTTGTGGAGCAAAATAACCATTGTTGTGCACCATTCTATGGGCACATAGCCTGTGAAGAGGCTGAGGTTGAACAGTGGGTTTAGGTGGGGGGTTAGTTCATTCTGTAGTTCGTGCAAGACACAGCCTGGGACACCATCTGGCCCCATTGATGCTGTGCTTTTGGCTTTTGAAAGGGCTGTTTTCACCTGTGCATCTGCAATTTCCGGGACACTACGCTTTTCCGGTATTGTTGTGGGCCCTTTTGGGAGTGAGAGAGGGGTGAAGTTTGCACTGAATCTATCTGCCAGAATGTTGGCAATATCAGTAGGTTCAGTATATTTTGTGCTATTTTGCACTAGCTCAGACCATATCTGTGAGTTGCCACTTAGATTCTTGACATAGCTAAAGAAGGGTTTGTGGTTATCTTTCAAATCCTTGGCTATTTTTATTTTGAAGTTAGCCTTGGAGGATTTTATGAGGGACCTTAGTTTCTTACTGATACTGATCAGGGATGTCTTTCCTTCTTGGGATTTGCTTTTTTTCTGAACTAGTTTCCTCCTTCTATTGTATAGCCTGTTTATGTCAGGGGTCCACCAGACTGCTTTCCTTCTCTTAGGGGAATGAGTCTTGGTTTTGCTAGGGATGGCATGATCCATGCATCCTTGTAGGTGCTCATAGAGTGCATTTATAAAGGTTCTTGCATCTTGGACACTTATCTTTTAGTGTGGGGCTGTGAAACTTATCACCTCTGTCTTAAGTAAGGTGAAGTTTGCTATAGAAATGTTTTTCACTGTGGTTTCCTTGGTTGGAGGTGGTGGTGTGGTGTGGACACCCAGAGTGATTAGTTTATGGTCTGATCTAACCAGTGACGGGTTGACCTCCGGTGTGGAACACCTGTCACCCATGTTGGTGATGACCAGGTTCAATATGTTTTGACCTATAGTAGGGGAGTTTACCAGCTGATCCAGGGCATTTGAGTTAATAAATTCCAGGAAGCACTGGACCTGGGAGTTTGTACTTGAGTAGTTTTCCCAGTTAATGGTAGGGTAATTGAAATCACCCAATATCAGGATGTTCGGTAGGACCTTCATGTTTTCCAGTGTCTCCAGAAAGGTGGAGTGATGATCCTGGGTCATAGAGGATGATCTGTAGTAGGCCACAATTTGCATTGCAGATTTGCCTGATGTTAGTTGCACATGGATGATCTTGGAGGTATCATGCTGCGCCACTAACCTGGAGGTGTAGGTATCTTTGATGAATATGGATACACCCCCTCTTTTTGTGTTTCGGTCCATGTTCTGTGGCCGAAATGTGTGGCATGAGTTGTAGCCCAGTAATGCTGGGGTGCTCTGTGGAGCCTTGAACCAGGTTTCAGTTACTGCACAGATGTCAACATTCTTCATACTGAGGAGTACTTCGAGTGCGTGCATTTTGAGATTTAAACTCCTGGAGTTGAGTAGCATAACCCTCATTTTTTTATTTGTGCTATTTATGGAGGTGGGTTTGACTTTTGAGCCTTGTATAAAAAAGGCACTATGGGAGCAGCAAGAACCTTGGCCAGTATAAGCCTAGGGGTGACAGGTGCAAGCCATCTCTTGCGAAGCAATGAGGCTTGTCGAGCATGTCTTCCCAGGCTGACAGACACTGGATCCCCTTTGAAAGACACCAGAAGCTTAGCCAATTGTTGAAATCGATAATTTTTTCTTTATACTGCGGTATCATTTTTGGTAAGGGCAGGATGCTACTCATGGTCAGGGTCATACCCGCCTGGGCTACATGATCACAGAGCTCTTCCATGTCTCTTTTCATGTAGTCCAGAGAGGTATGTCTCAGGTCATTCACCAACATCAACAATGACAGAGTCATATTTGTACTTGTTCTGGACTGACCTGAGTGCTTGTGTTATGTGGCAGATTCTGATTCCTGTCAGGGAGCTAACAGTAACCTTCTCCTTGTCCAGCCTAGTAAGTGGGACATCAGTGTGCCTGACTATAGAGTCACCTATTACTAGTGTGTCATGTATATTATTTCACCTTAAGGGCTGTGATTGTGCGGCACACTGATTTTGTGTTTTATGTGTTGTCTGGTTTGTGACGGGAGGTGCATTTTTTGGGTGTCTGTTTTGGAGGTCTGTGATGCTTTTGCAGGTTTTTATTTAGAGCCTCCGAGTATGATTTCATGTATTTATGGGTATTTTTTTGCCAGTGCTGGTTTAGTATGTCTATGTGAGGCTGGAGGTGTGGTGCAAGTGTTAACCTTCTCCTCATGGCTGCCTGTTCCAGTCTTGGGTGGAGAGAGCTTAGCCTCCAATTTAGCTATATAATTGCATCTCTTGCATATGTTAATGCTTTGTGGTAGGAGAAGAGGGTTGTCTTTGTACATGAGGCAGTTGAAACATTGCCTCAGGATACCCAGGTTCACCAGCTGGACTGGAGAGTATACCAGAAATTGCCCTTTGGTCATGCCTGAATACTAGGTTGAGCTGCTTAGTCACTTGGTTGGTGAGGGGTGAATAATGAGCCTTGCACTGCTAGGCAATCAAGTGTCGGGGTATATTAGTGCTTGCTATTAGGTCTGAGCAAGTGCTGGACTGTGGGATGCTTTTTATGTGCTTAGGTTGAGAGTTAGACTACTTTCAAGGGAAAAACTGAAGAGAAGACTTTGTGGAGCCAGGATAAATTTAGCCGTAGCTAACCGGCACTGCCCGGACGTGTAAAACCGTGCAAAAACAGTTTTTACAGCAGGGAAATGAAAGAGATAGAAATTAGCCCAAAATGGCATATAAACTACTAAATTCTGGGCTGGAACCACTCCTCCAGTGACAGATGGCTGCTCAAAGCTTCCTCTCTCTCACAGGTGAACAGAGAAACCTCCCTCTATCCAAGTAAGGTATGGGCAACTCAGAAAATTGTAACACAGCCCTGAATTCAGCACTAGCCTGAAAAATAGACTATACTAGCTTAGAAAGGTGGGAAACAAGGAAAAAAAATAAAAGATAAGGCAACAACAGTAAAAAATATACTTAAAACAGCTTTAAATGACTAAAAACAGGAAAAATACACTTAAAACAGCTTTTGATGACTACAAGCAATCAGAAAAGGCTTTATTAGCTTAGCAATTAAATTCTTATAATTTACAAAAACTAAATCTTTCCAACTAGATGTAATAGTAATTCCCAGATACTTAACTTGCAAATGTTCCCAATGAAATGCCTTGTATTTTTAAAAATATATATTTTTTTTATTAATAAGCAACCTTTTTGTTTTATTATGATTAAATTTTAAGCATGAAATCCTTTTAAAACAGTTTATTGAATTAATTATATGTTCTAACAAAGATTCAATATCACCACTTTTTAGCAGGATTTCATCAGCAAATAGCTGAATTTTTGAGGTATAACCCCCATCTATAAAACCCCTTAATCATTGTATTTGACCTAATGAAATTAGCAAAAGGTTCTATAGTCAAAGTGAGCAAAGGATACAAAGAACATCCTTGTTTTGTGCCTTTTAATATTTTAATATTTTTAACAATAGAAAACTAATTATTATACAGTTTTGTTATTAAATCTATAAACTCTAAAGAGAAATTATATTTTTGAGAACTTTAAACAAATAAAACCAATTAACTGAATCAAAAGCTTTATCTAAGTCTAAGTTTATAATCAAAAGCTCTTTCCTATTCTTATTAGCAATATATATTAACAAAAAGTCTTATAATGTTATCTTACACTCTTCTATTTAAAATAAACCAGTTTGATCATCTTCAGTTATACCAGGCAAAACATAATTTAATCTTTTTTTCAGTACAGACATAAATATTTTGTAGTCAACATTAAAAAGAGAAATAGGACAAGAAGAACAGCATACTTTTGGAGCTTTACCTTGCTTTAAAATAGATGAAATCACAGAAAATATCCAAGAGAGAAGAATATTTGACATATGTCTAACTTCTTCAAATGCTTTTAACTGTATTTTAATATTTTTATTTATTTATTTATTTATTTGAAGTTTGTTTTCCAGGATGGTCCATTGGGCCGAGTGAATCCATTTTCAATGGAGTCCTGGGGAGAAAAACTCCATAGATACAATATCAGGTAAAAATATAAAATAAAGTAAAAAGTAAGAAATGCAATACAATAGCATAATATCAGGTAAAAATAAAATAAAGTAAAAAATACAATACAATAGTGTAATAGTTTGTAAAAGTGAACAGAAGAGTACATATAAGCATGTGAAAATGTTAATACAGCTGGAATGTGAAGCATAGTGATAATTCTTATCAATTTACATTTTTTTTTTTTTTTTTTATTAAGGAATGTTAAATGAAGGCAATAGTTAGTAGGTATATGCAGAAGATATTAACTTAAGAGGTTATTTACAATGTGTGTGTTCCCACAGGGGATGTGATTGTAGACTGGGAAAGGTAAGGTAGTAGCTGGAGATGTTATGCAGGATGGGAATATGAGCATTCCCAGAGAGCTGATAAATGTGAGTGGAGGAGAGTTTTGAAGATGTGAAGGTTGCTGGTGCTGTGGATATGAGGTGGGAGTGAGTTCCAGAGACGGGCAAGGGAAAAAGAGAGTAAGAGTTTAGCTGCTGGACGGGCAGGTTTGTGGAGTTCAATTAGGTTCTGAGTGCTGGTTCTTAGGGGTCTGTTAGATTGGTGCATGATGAAGGTTGAGGTGAGTGAGGGACAGAGTGAGGGCTTGAAAATGAGCTTATGAGCATGAGTTAGTTGAATGTAGGTAAGGTAGTTTGGGAGCTCTAGCCAGTTTAGTTTGTGGAGGGCAGTACAGTGATGGGAGGAGGATCTATGGCCAGTGATGAATTTGGCGATTTTGTTGTAGCAGGAGGAGAGTTTTGTTTTGGTAGAGGATTTTAGGTTGGTTAAGAGTGGGGCCCCATAAAGGAGAGAAAGGATTAGATATGTGGTAGAGAGGAGGAATCTAGTGAATGGAGAGAGGAAGCGAATATGGTGATAGAACATACCAAGTTTGTGGTGTTTTTTTTAATGTTTGTTTGTATGTGGGAATCAAAATTAAACTGATTATCAATGAGAGCTCCTAACAGTTTAGCACTGGAAATTACTTCTAGGTATGTGTTGTGACTGATTATAAGGAAATAATTTATGTCGATAGTTATGCTTTTGGATGGGGTGAATATCATGAGTTTGGTTTTTGATGGATTTAGAGTTAGGTGGTTATCATGCATCCATTTTTCAGTTGTTGAGAAGGCATCTTGAGTTAGTTTTATAAGGGAGGGAATGGAGTTTGCAGCACAGATAATTGTAGTAGTAATATATTATCAGGAATTAACTTATATAAGTCAGGAATTATACCATCCAACCCTGGGACCTTATTAGTTTTACAATTTTAATGTGTTATTTTAATTCCCTAAAAGAAAATGACTTGTCTATTTTAAAATTCTGTTCTTTAGGTAGCTTACATTTTATGTTTTCCTTCATGAAGCTGTCAATTAAGTTACTATTATCTAACATTGACTTACTATTATTAATTAGTTATAATGTTTGCTGAAACATTCTAATATATCTTTTATATCAGTTGCTCTCTTAATGTTGTTCTCAACTTTGTGTATGATCTCTTTAAATTGATTTATATTATTTAATTTCTTTGATCTACCAGCTATTCTGTGTAAATTTTTAGGGTTAATAGAATACAACTGCAGTTTTAATTTTTCAAAATCTATCGATATTGTATGATGTAGTATTTCTAAATATCTTTAATTTAAAACTTTCAACTCTGAATTTGCAGATTTATCATTAGGATTTAAATTTAATTTTAATTTATCAATATTTGATTGTAAAACAATTAACTCCTTGTCCTTGTCTTGTATTTTGTAAATATACCAGCTTTTAATTCTACCATATAAATAAGCTTTTAACGAACCCATAAAATATCTGTATTGTCACCATTACTATTAAACTACATAAATAAATGTAATTTGTTTAAAAAAACCCTGCTTAAAACCTTTAATTTTAATTATAAAAGTAGGAATTCTCTGACAAATTAAATCATTAGATTTCAATGTGACAGCAAAAGTAAATGCATTGTGGTCAGTCAAACAACATGAAATTATTAATACTTCATCAATTTTGGAATATAATCCACTAGAAGTAAAAACATTCTATATGCTTATTTGGGCACCACATCAAAATAAATAGTGTGTATAATTAAGGGATTTTGCCAATTTTAAATCATATATATCTCTCAAATTCACTGAATTTATGAAGCGATCAAAATGTTTAGCAGCTGCAGATAGTCCAGTTTTTTTATCTTTGGTAGTATCTTTTTCTGATGAAACAATTAAAATCGTCAGCTAATAAAATTTCCCCTTTTGAATATAATGCTATGATATCTAAATGTTTTTACCCCCCGATCCAATTCCAGGAATCCAACAGACATTGATAAACATATAATATTTTTTATTAATTTCAACTACTATCAATCCCAGCATACCATTTTTATCAGAATAAGCGTTAACTACCTTGGGCATAGCCGATGACTTCTTCAAAAGTATATGAGTGCCTCTCCTTTTTTAACTAAAATGTGAGCCCACTAAAACTGAATAATCTTTAAATAACAATCTGCTTAAATTCTTAGTCAAAAAAATGTGTTTCCTATAAAAAACAATGTGAACTTCATTTAATTTTAAGTATTTAATTAATCTCTCTCTCTTTACAGGATTATTAAGACCATTAATTTTTAATGAAATACATTTGTAAACTGGCATCTTTAAAGATAAACACTTCAGAAAAAAATAAGTTATGGTTTAGAATAAATACATACACCCAATTTTAATAAAGCTTGCTATGGAGAAGTTCATTAGACTTAGTACTAAAAGATTAATTATATAATTATTTATGTCTTTTAACATGGAATAAAAAATCCTGGTTTGATGATGTAATTCAAACCACTCACAACCATTTCCATTGCACTACCTAATCTCAATATATTGCTACCACTTCTTAATGTAAATTAAATAACAATGTACAATAGGAGATAAGGCATACTCATAGTAAATATCTCGTTCTTCTAAAGACTAACGTCAATATAATATAACATTCCTTTTGATATTCAAAATAATATACCAATTAGAAATCAATTGACACATATACATTTGCTAAATATGAATTCCATAACATCCATTATATCATTACTTGACATATATTGGAACTTGCTAACAGCACAGAACTAATAATATACCAGCTGATATCTTATTTACATTGCCAAAATACATATATTTGACAAACATATACCTTATGTGTTAAAACTAAAATATAAATAACAAGTTCAGTACAAAACCTATTAGTCATTCCAAATTATATTATGTATCATTTTATGAATAATAAACTAAGACATTCAAATATTTCATCATAACGATGTTTACTATATTATTAGTGTTATTATTATTATATCATTTTCTCTCTTTGCTGTTTCTTAAAAACTATCTTGTTATTAATCTTATTAAACTTAAAATCTAAGCACCTCATAAAATAATATCATAATATCCCCCACACCCTATACAGTTTGATAGTATCAGTATCCAGTACCAATAATGTTTAATAATATACTACATAAAGTGTCCTTCTATAATAAAGGAGAGAAGAAGCTGTTTACCTAACAGTCTGATAATCTGTAATAAGGCTTCAGACTATCAAAACTACTACTACTAGACAGCCAAACAAACCTATATATAATACCTGTATAAACAAAATACTTACTGCCTTGAAAAAAGACATTAAAACACAAATCCCCACAACTAAATAACAAGAAGCCCACAAAAGAAATACACTAACACTATTTAAACACTATTTAAATATCTAAACTTGTACAATATAAAACATCTTAAAAATGCATCCTAAACTGTTTAAATACTTTAATTCATTTATAATAACCTATTGTCCTAGCATATTTATTAAAATAATAACCTCAAAACTTTACTAACCATTTACCAGTGACTTTATATATAACTCAATCAGGCTTTCTTAAATAATTCATTACATATGAATTACATATTTTGACCTTCAATGTATAAAGACATTGTATAAATGCAACATATTATATGACCAGAGAAACAATTCTATCATTAAAGAAAAGGAAACTACTTTTTACTTAGGTTTTCTTCATTACTGCTCAGTTGAACATTCTGAAGCATGTTCTTCCTGTTTCTGTAAAGTTGAAAGTTTACATAGTACTTCCGCTTCTGCAATGAATCCAAAACAAAGCTGGGCTACTGTGGTGAGAAAAGCAGACTCTTGGCATCTTTTAAACAATATTCTTTTGTCAAAACAAGACATTAAGGCAGGAAAATACATTAACGGTTGTTTTTAACTTGAAATACATCTTGCAGTCACACAAGGTGAGCTGTGGATTGAGTAAAAGCCATTTATAAAATGTAAAACAGCTCAAACTCTAAAACAGGCATTTAAAGTGTAGATAATGATAAAGTTATGTTAAGGTACATTAAAACCTACCAACCATACTGATATAGATACTAAGTAGAACTGTATCATTACTAAACTACCTAAAAAAAAAGCACATGTCTAAGTAACCACTACTATTTATAAAGACAGCTATATGTCAAAAGACTGCTGCAGATATACAAAAAAGTAAAAATAGACAGCTCATTTAATCATGAACTATCCTGATAGTTATAATAATTATACCTACTTAAAAAATGTGATTAATGTGAAAACAAATTATATTAATGTGATGATTAAAAAATAAAAAAAAAATGTCTAGTGTTGAAGCTGAAAACAAGCTGTTTCATTATACCCTGTCCACCATTATTGGAAAGTTTAATAAAATTAGAAGAAATAAATAGTTATTTTTATCATTAAGAAACTCATTCAAATAAATGAAAAGAGTTTACCTTATGACATGTGTTATTCCCAAGAAGATTAAAACAGTATTTTAGAACAACAAAACAATACAGTCAGAAAATAAACCGAGTTATCACTTTTCTTTAAGTTTTTTTGCTGTTTTTTCTTTAGATATCCATCCATTTCTAGTTGCTTGTCTCTTTAAACTAGACAAAGGCCAGTCCATTTCTTCAGATTTATCCAAAAGTTTGTTTCTACTGTATAAACTCCAAAGCATCTTCAAGTGCATTAAAGGTTTTTGTCCTTCAGGAAGAAAACTCTTAATTCTTGCTGGGATGATAAGTTGAGATTTAATGTTTAACTTGCTTTAAACACTTAATGGGATGCAAGCTTTTGCTTTAGAAATCATCAAGGAAGAATAGTCATTATCAGATCTGATACTGTTCCCTTTCATTTTTATTGGAGAATTTGACCAAGCTGTCTTAAATACCACATATTTGTCCTGACTTGAAAGGAATTTAACAATAATTGATCTACGAATTGGGTGGAGTATTTTTTAGAAAATAATTTGATAGAGGCCTATGGGCTCTGTCAATGCCAAAAGAAAGCACTGCTAGTAAATTTAATATTTTAGGTAACAAGTTGTTTAAAAACTGTATCATGTTGTCTCCTTCTTCTTTCTCTGGTATTCCATAGATCCTGATGTTATTCCTTCTAGACCTACTCTCCAGATCTTCTACCTTTTCTGAAAGCAAAGTATTCTGTTTTAGGATAAATTCAACATAGTTTTCATTCTCAGTCAGTCTTCCATCCAAGTCTTTTACTGCTTCTTCTGTTGGGGAAATCTGAACTGACTGCTTCTTAATAACTTCAATTAATAAATCCAGTTGTTTCTTATATTCTTCCTTTAGATTATTCATTTCGATCTCAAGCTTATCCATTTTAATTGAAAGATCCTGGATATATATGAGAGTGGATTGTAGTTCCTTATTCATCAAATTCTTCTGAGAAGTAACTTTAGATTGGCTCATGTCTAAAACTGTTTCTAAAACATCTGACAGGATAATGAATAAGAAAAATCACAGAAGCTTGGGTTTTCCTCTAGATATTATTAAAGAATTAATTTAGATTAATAAAATTAATCAAGGAAATTATTTCTCCAATCTGTAGATATATTCCTGTCAAAATAACTGGACAGAAGCAGAGCAAATGTTTCTGCTGATAGCTGTTCACCATCTTGGCCATGCCCCGCTTTATATATCATCAGTATGTGTACATTAATGATATGATTAGACAGAATACAGTCTCATTGATTCAGTGTTTTTGGTCTTAGACAGAGCATTAAGGACCTAGTGATAAGCAGGGGGAGTTATATTTGATGAATTTTCCGGAGGAAAGGTTAAGAAAAAGATAGGTAAAAAATCCTAAAAATGCATCTTGTGGATAATTGGACTTGCTCTTCTCACTTAATCCTACATTAATCCCCTGTTTTTTCCCTTTTAACCCCAGCTGATATTCTAAGCATTCTCTCTCTCTCTCATTACCACATCATTTTCTCATATCCATATTCCTACATATCGTCTTCTGCTTGTGAGCTACAATTTTCTGTTCACTATGTAAGTTGTACAGTACTCGTTATTGTTAAATTTTGCTGAATGTTTGCTGCTCATAAGTATCTATAAACTGATGAATGTTCTGATTATTTTCTGGGTACAACTGTTTGAAAATTACATTGTAAAATCGTGTTTATTGTTTTGTATAAATTCATGTAGAGCTTTTCTCCCCAGGCCCTGCCCAGTTGGAACATGCCAGTAAACAAATGTAAATAAGCAGATACCCTATTATTGTCAGCCTGGTCCTTTCCTCTAAATCATTCTGGCTATATTTCTCTGTCTCTCCATTCTTTATCAGCTTATAACCCCCACCCCTTTACTGTATTTAAAGTATAGCAGCAACATTCTGTTTGTCCCTGAGCCTCTTATCTGTCTGATACCTTTGTCTGTTCCAGTCATATTTCCCATAATGGTGTGCTTCTATAGTTTTGTGCATTTATTCATGCACTTTACTTTCCCTGGTGCACTAATCTCCCTCCATTTGCCAGTTAATTGCCTCTTCAATGAATGCTTCTTAAATGCATGTAACTTTTTCTTCTGCTAAGAAAGAAACTTGCAGTTAAAATCCTTGGTTTACCTTTTCAGTAAGGAATTTACTCCTAAGGACTGTCTTTACTCACTAAGAGCAAAGTATATAGCTGTATTAGAAGCCAGTTAAAGGCACAGTCTTCTAACTGTACATAAAAAGAACATTATTGTAAACTGTCTCCTTCAAAAATATTCCCTTTACTATTATAAGCCCTAATAAATTCACCTTCATTTGGTCAAAATCCATACTTCAAATTGTTCTCAATAATATCAGCTGCATGTTTTAAACCATGCCTTTTTTTCCATATTTTAAGGTATGCAGAACACTGAGCAGTGTAAATAGTATACACAGACACAGGGCACAGGACTTTATTCTCCCTTTGGGAAGCATGGCTAGGCTTAAGGCCCCCTGGGGTCATTAGTCTAGTAATCACTTATGAACCTTATAAGGTACAATGTAAAGCCAGTTGGCCACTTTTTGCCCCTCCCATCCCAAGGTCCTATAGTGCACTCAATAATGGGTAACTAGCCAAAAAGAACTACCAAAATAATACCATTAACCACGTCACTGCTATAGTGTCCTGAAAATAGTCACAGACTATGGCAAAAAACACCAAATCGATCATTACCATAAAGCTTGCAAAAGTCATGATTATTGGCTTAAGTTTCCATTTAAACACAGTTGTGACAACTTAAGAGTACTATTATGTCCCATTTGGGAGAATTTCACCAACAAGAAAATTATAGAAAAAATATTAGTAACACCCCTTATTATTACCAACATGTAACATTACTAACAGAAAAAAATACAAGCAGAGATCAATACAAAAGTGGAGGTTGTTCAGCACAAAAAATAATATAAAACTTGACATGCATTCGTAATGCACTAGTATAATCTCTTGGAGGTAATTACTGTGACTTGTTCTGATTTCCCAACTTGCTGTATGTAATGGGGCTGCATATGCATCTGAAATAAATCTTCTGGCAACATTGTATTCAATCTGTATTTTTTCTTTTCTGATTGGCTTGTCATAGTCTGGCAAATGGTTGTGTTATATGGACCTCTTACAAACAAGAAACATCAGCTTTTTTTCTTTTAATTACAGAACAATTTAATGCACTTTGCTGTGTTATTTAGTCCATTAATACTGAGCAAGTATGCTGTCAAAGAGTTTGGACTAGTTATTTACTATACAGGTAAAGATGAACATGGCAAATAAACCCACCCCACAAAAGGAAGAAAGAAAGAAAGAAAGAAAGAAAGAAAGAAAGAAAGAAAGAAAGAAAGAAGGATTGAATAAAAGAGAACAAATAATCACAATGGTGAGAACTTCTTGAGGATGAGCTTACAGTATCACGAACGGGGGTATCTAATTATGCATTGCAATGCCAGTTGTCAGCTATTCTTAACAGAAACTTTGACCAGTACCTAAATAATAACATTCCATACTTCAGTTTTTTAATGTATTCAGGTAGTACAGATTAATTTTCATATGCATAATATACAGAAGTTCCAAAAATATTCTAGAAGATTCCTCCATTACTAATAGAGAAGCATAATTCTTGATCTGGATATATAAGTAAAAATATGCTTGGTGTAATATGTAAAGAAATGTAATTTAGAATTTTTGATTCATTATTTTTTTGTGATACAGAAACTACATATTACAAATTTTGTAACCACCTCTTTTTAACAAGCAGGTAGACTAGTTCACTGAAGAAAATTCTGGTTTAGTTTTAAGATATTGCATATGTAAAATAAAATTATGTAAGGCAAATAGGAAGCCAGCATGTTGTCAGTTTATGGTTGGTAAATGCTGTGAAAACTCAAAAAATAAATAAATAATAATAATACTGATAATCTTACCGTGTGCCAACCAAGGATAGTAAATAAAGCAGGACAGGAGGACAGGTCTGTCCATATTCATTAAGGATAGCCACACCTCCAGGCTAGTTGCTCAGCATAATGCATCTGAGATTATACAAGTGCAACTAATTCTAGGCAAAACTGCAATCCAAACTGTAGCTTGATACAGATCCGCCACCATGCCCCAGGATTCCCACTCCTCTTTTCTTGATATACGAGAAAATATTAGGGTTCAACCAAACACCTTAATATTAGGCAATTTCAACTACCCCACCATTAACAGGGAAAACTACTCATGTACCAACTCCTTCGCTTAACGCCTCCTGGAATTCATAAATTCCAATGCCCTGGATCAACTTATCCACACCCCCCCCCACCAGGGGCAACAATATCCTAGACCTAATCATTACCAACATGAGTGAACAGTGTCCCACACCTGAAGTCAACTACTCATTTATCAGATCCAACCATAAGCTAATCACCCTAGATACCCACATCTCTCCAAAGCCAACTTTATGCTTCTTAAGACAGAAGTGGCAAACTTCATGTCACCTATGCAGATGGACAATACAGTTATAACTGCTGAATCCTACACAGATGCACTCTATAAGCACTTACATGAGTGCATGGATCGTGCTATCCCAAACAGAACCAAGATGCTATCCTCCAAAAAAAAGGAAGTCAATCTGGTGGTCCCCTGCCATAAACAAACTCTACAACAGAAGGAAGAAACTGTTGCAAAAGAGAGTAAAATCCCATGAGTGGAGGAGTTCCCTGGTCAGCCTCAGTAAAAAGCTGAGAGCCCTTATAAGATCCTCCAAAGCTAGCTACGAAAACAAAATCACCACTGATCCTAGGGAAAACCACAAAGCATTCCATAGCTATGTCAAGAATCTCAATGGCAACACCCAGATCTGCTCTGAGTTGCAGCACAATGGCATGAAAATTACAGAACCAGCTGATATTGCCAACATCCTGGCAGATAGCTTCAGTGCTAATTTTACCCCCCTTTCACCCCCTAAAGGGCCCATACCTATACGGGAAAAATGCAGAGTCCCTGTAATCACAACTACGCAGGAAAAATCTGCACTCTCTAAAGCCAAGAACACAGCATCCATGGGACTGGACATCTCAGGCTGCATTTTACACGAACTTCAGAACAAATTGGCTCCCTAAGCACCATGTTCAATCGTAATCTCACATCAGGTTTTCTGCCCACTGAATGGTGCACAGCAACAGTTATCACACTCCACAAAGGGGGAGCCATCACTGATCCCAGGAACTATCGCCCTATTAGCCTGACGAGCCTGGTCTGTAAGGCCATGAAACGTATCATCGTGGAACTCATAAACAGAGACATTGGTGACCTCCAAACTCTGAACCCCACCCAGTTTGGGTTTGTGAATGGCAGATCATGCCTTCTGAACCTGATCGACCTCTTTGAGGCAGTCACCAAAGCTGTAGACGAGGGCAAGATGGTTCACACAGCCTATCTTGACCTCGCCAAGGCTTTCAACACCATCCCCCATTCTGGAATTATAGCTAAACTCACTAAACTATGTATAAATCCCTATGTCACAAGATGGGTTGCCAATTGGCTCACTGACAGAACCCACACTGTAAAAATTGCAGACTCCAAATCTGACTTCAAACCAGTGACAAGTGGAGTACCACAGGGTTCATTCCTGGGACCTCTGCTGTTTGGTATCTACTTCTCTGAAGTACAGGCTAACACAGAAGGCCTTTGGCTAATGAAGTTAGCAGATGACTGCAAACTAGGAGCCATAGTTGAGTCCCCAAATGATGTGGGCTTCCTACAGAAGGGCCTCACTTAGACAGATGCCTGGTGTCAGAGCCATGGCCTCAAGCTCAATGCCAAAAAGTGCATTGTCATCCCCTTTGGTAAAAACTCTGTACCCATGAACTACCACATAGGCAGCAGTCTACTTAATGCCAAATGTGTGATAAGAGACCTGGGGACCCAGCTGGAGACCAGTCTCTCCTTTGATAATCACAGTACCAAAGTAGTCAGGAAATCCTTCTACATGGCGCACCTCATCACAAAAGGGTTCTCATCTAGGAAAAAAAGAGGTCATTGCTCCCGTCTACTTGACACTCATTAGACCCATTATAGAGTTCAATGCCCCTTTTAGAATGTACCTCACAAGACATTTGCAGCAGCTGGAAAGGCCACAGATGTACCTCACAAAGAGGATTACTGGCCTCAAACAGATGCCCTACACTGACCGTCTCAAAAAACTCCAGCTTTACTCCGTAGCATATTGCCTACTCTGAGGTGATTTCTGCCTAACATATAAAGCTATGTCAAATCCAGAGCTTTTGGACATGCTACATCTAAAGAAATCCCAATCCCTCTGAAGCTACATGCTCTAGGGACCTAAACCTTGTCACCACAATAAACAGGACATGCTGGAGGGATAGATTCCTGTCCCAGAGACTTCCCATACTCTGGAACAAGCTACCCATCTATGTCAAACAAAGTTCCTCATTAGTACTCTTCAAGAAAAATCTTGATAAGTGGATGGGAAATAGGAAATACACCCTGTGGATCACTTCTGTGGCTCTACTCAACAGGGGCACAGGAAAATAACTTTCTTGGGTGGTGTAAGCCAGGGAACTTTGTTGGCTAGGCTTACTTAGGCCCTTGGGCTGATAGCCTAGTACCTACCTATGAACCTACCTATGAAAAACAAGATGAGTAAATTATCTTTAGATGCTATCAGGATTGCTTACAAAATGAATAGTTTAATGTACTGAGAAACATCTCTTCAGATTCCAGTATTTTAATTAAAAAATGTGAATATATTTATGTTTCTTCAGGAAATCTAATGCATGACTACGTGTAAGGTACATTAGTGTGACCATTTGTTCAGCAGCACATAGCTGTGCCATTTCCAATATAACTAACCATTGCTCTCCCTTACTACCTTGGGACAAAAAAAAAATCTATTATCCCAGATCCACCTCTGCAGTTTCAAATGCTAACACTGTTTGTTTGTCTTTTCGGCTTTTCCCGGTTAGGGGTCACCACAGTGGAACTCCGGTCCACAAATGATTGGCAGTAGATTTTTTTTTATGGTGCCGAGTTGCCAGCCTGATGCCCGACCTTCAGCGAAGGCATGCCCATTCACGGATGTCTTTCGGAGGCCACTCAACCATGGGGAGGACATACAGACTCCACACAGAAGGCACTCCAGCTGTGAATCGAACAGGAGAACCTCTTGCTGTGAGGCAACAATGCTACCGCTGTATGACCACGGCACTTGCAGAAATTCTGTCTTTTAATTAGCCACACTAAAAATACAGCATATCTGTTCTGCAAAGTTAAATTAAACACACCTAAAATATGGCCTAGGCTATGTAGTAATAGAATTAGCTTTGTAAGGTACATGTTAGATAAACAATTTTTGGACATTGCACTTTGAGGAAAATGAACAAATTAATCATTCATGTCTTTGTCCTAATCAATGGATAGGACCAATAAGACTTACAGACTGCAGAGGGATTTGTGTTATTTTTTTCTTCAAGATATTGATATTGTAGCCTGTAAGTTTACTGCCATCTTTACATATTTTGTGCCACTCAGCATTAGAGATGTGATGATTAGTCGGATGTTGCACATGTGCAGAGGTGCCTCTGCTCACCCTGTGGGTAATGATAAAGGAGCTGGCCAGGCTGCCATGAGGGGCAGAAGTTAGGGCACACTCCTCAGCAGTAGCAGCTGTGAGGGAAAAAAATCAATAATGTCAGGAAAACTGAAGGATATTTTGATGAGTTGTGGTAGAACTGACAACCATGCTCAAAAAGTTTCTTCCTGGATTGACAGATATCAGAATGAAGATCACAAAATATTATTTTCTATTGTTAGCCCACTATTATTTTTTCCTCTACATATTCTATGCTTTATTTTGAGTGCTTAATGAAGTAAAGTTAATGATGACATCTTACACAGAACCATTATTAATGCGAGTTGTTGTACTTACGTTGTTAACTGCATTCACTTCGATCACTAAAGATTCATTCTCATGAGACATGGAGAAAGTTGTGCAATTAAATGAGGAATTTTAATTGGTAAGCAATGCTTTTTGTCCTATTGTTTTGAAATCCCAGTAAGATATAGGTTATAATTTCTGGAATGTGACTTGAGAGTAAAACATTTTGCTTTGAGATTTCTGTTTGCCTCCTGTAAAAATGTTGTCTGTGTATCTAATTCTAACTGGATAAGCTCCAAAGGTTCTACATGATTTTCACTGAGTTAAGTAAACAATTATAGTTGACCAAGGAATTTCTATGTGTTATGTTGAAGTCTACAATATCACTAACAAGCAATTAAAAGGCTTTTACTCTTTGGCAAAATCATCATTTTTTGAGTGGTGCTTACTGTGAAGTCAAAGATCCTTCTGTCTATGTATTTTTATTTATATGAAGGATTTTCATGAAGGGACTCTGCTTGAGGGTTACATTTTAAATTTTCTTGCTATGTGAGATGATATCGGTTTAAGATGATTCTGTTATTTTTGTAGACAGATTATGTTTGCAATGTGTAAGTAAAAGATAATTCACTGTCTCTCCATATAGAGCACATTAGATTTGTTCTGACAAATTATGAAACTGATGAAATATTTGTGGACTTTCTTTTTTCCAGTAATGCAGCCGATGTTTTGATGGACACTGCGTTCTGAGTAATTCTCTTATGAATTTTGCCTTTCTGTTTTTGTGACAATATGCAGTCTTCAAGGTCTCTTCATTTTACTGACCTCATGTTTTTTAGGTGACTGCATAATAATGAAGGATGAATTCTGCACAATGTTAAGGTTATCAATGATGAGAAAAAGAAAGCTTCATGAATTAATGCGATTTTGAATGGTGTGCCTGTATGTCCAGATACAACAAATGCTGTGACCTATCCCAGCTGTACCTATTGGCCCATATTTCAAAAAGAAGCCACTGTTTTCTGAACAAGGTTGAAGTAAGACCTCCCCTGATGGATAATGTTGAGTAGCTATAAGCAGGAAAAATACAGCGGATGTAAAATAGAACCATTGGCTAACCACAACTGGCCTGATCTGCTTATTAGAGTGTTATATTACTGGTTTCAAGTTGAGAT